>NC_091951.1:255613601-255761101 GCF_031021105.1 Erythrolamprus reginae
GTATCTGTTTTGGGAATTTTGCAAGTAACATTTCCTGAGAAGAAGCAGCAACAGCTTACAGCAAGGACCTAACTTATCTTGTCTCCCCATAAATCACATTCCCACCCAAACATTTGCTAGATTTTGAAAGAATGCCCATGGAACAGACAACCCTAGGCACCACTTTCACATGATAATCCTACACACCATTCAAGTCACTATACAAGTCAGCAGACAATTCCTGGGTGTGGGTCACAGTTAATGTTGGATATGGCTAGTAGAACACAGGTCAGTCGCATGTATCTTTCAGCTATGGAAAAGTAGGTAATTACACAGAACATTTTTTTCCAATTGTGATATAATGTGATTGACATTCTCCAGCTTTAAATCTTGCACAATTTTCTTTATAGGACTTAGAGAATACATGTATTTAAAAATCTGAATTCGTTTTGTATCAACTTAAAACAAAAAGATTTCTAAGGGATAGGAGCAGGGAATGTTGAAGGCACCACAGGAGCAAGGAAAATATCTTATTTATCATTCAGCAGCCTTTGCAACATCATCTGGCTTCCAGGAAGGAAACTACAACAAAACACTATTTTCTCAGCATCACCATATGGCAACTCTTGGTAGAAGAAAATAGCAATTTTTCAGAATCTAGTCATGAATGCAACAATCTCGTCCAATATTTTAGCTGGATGCAGAATCTGAACTGAGCCTCTTCACAGGAGTGATATCAGTTGAACAATAATTCATGCCCAAAATATATACAGAGTGGAGATAAATTGTAGTCAAAGAGATTGGCAATCAGAAACAAAGCCTTTGCCTCTGAATACTTCTTGCTTCCAAATGCAACAGTGTGTACCCTCTTTGTGGATTACTGCCTTGTCATGGTGAAGGGGCTTGCGTAGCCCAATGAAACTTTGAGCTATACCATGCAGGGCCACCTAAGATGGACAGGTCATAGCAGATAGCAGGAATGGGTGAATTTGCATACAAATCTAATCAAGAAGGAAGGAAAGAAGGAAGGAATTTAATTCAGATGACCATCAGGTATACTACTGTGGGCAAGAATCCTTAAGAAGAAATGAAGTAGCCTTCAATAAAAGAATATGAAAAGTGATGATGATGATGATGATGATGATGATAATAATAATAATAATAATAATAATAATTATTATTATTATTATTATTATTATTATTATTATTATTATTAATTAGATTTATATGCCACCCCTCTCCGAAGTCTTGGATATTGGGATACAATCCCCCAAATGACGGAATGACCTCAGTTCGAATCCAAGGCAAACCATTCAACATCATAGTAGTTCAAGTCTATGCCCCAACCACTGGTGCTGAAAAGAATGAAGTGGACAGATTCTATAAAACCCTGCAGAATATTATAGAATTAACACCAAAAACTAATGGCTTTATCATCATGTGGGATTGGAATGCTAAAACAGGAAGCCAAAAGATAACTGAAATAACAGACATGTTTGGCCTTGGAGTACAAAATGAAGCAGGACACAGGCTGGTAGAATTTTGTTAAGAGAATACAAGAGAGAGGATCTGAGAGTGATCTATTGCAACCTCTTACCAAGTTCTAGAATCTACAACTACAATATGCCCAACATGTGGTCAACCAGAGAAGAATGATCACTTCCCAAGAAAATCTGTCTAGAGTTGAAAGAGCTCATGCTGTTAATACATTTTTTAAAAAAAATATCCAGTCAAAATCTACTTTCTTGTGATTTAAACCAATGGTTTCTTGTCCAATATTCTGATTTTTCCTCTCTAAGTCAAATACTTGAGGATAGCTGTCATATCTCCCCATAATCTTCTCCAGGCTAGACCAACTAATGCCACCAACCATTCTTTGTAAGTTTTTCCTTCCAGCATCGTCTTGATTACTCTTCTCTGGTTGTCAACATGCTTCCTAAAATTTGATGATGATGATGATGATGATGATGATGATGATGATAATAATAATAATAATAATAATAATAATAATAATAGTTATGTCAAGCTCTCTGGTAGAATCCTCCCAAAAATGCACAGATACAATTTCAGACACACACACACGTTTGAAAATTCAAAACAATGTTCTTTATACCGAAAATGCAAATAAACAGAGCACTCTTTTTGTATAACAAAGAGCACTTGTCTCCAAACAAATTGGTAATTTGTACAAGTCCCTTATCAGTTCTGTGATACTTAGCTTGCAGCTGTGAGGCAATTCACAGTCCTTCTTCTTTCACAAAGTGAAACACACTTTGCTCTGGGTTAGTTTCAAAGCAGGGAAAAATCAGCACACAAAGATCAAAGTCAGCAAAGCAGTCATGAAACACAACGATCGGATAATCCTCCACAATGGCCAAACCCACAGGCTGCTATTTATAGCAGCCTCACTAATTACCACAGCCCCAGCCAACCACAGGCGGCCTCATTTTCTTTGATAATAATCTCTCAGTTGTTGTTGCCTATGCATCGCTCTCCACATGTGTGGCTGTATCATTAACTCTTGTTCTGAATCCAAGGAGGAGCTAGATAATTGATCTCCTTCTTAGTTGTCTGCCACACTCTCCTCCTCCCTGTCACTCATGTCTTCTTGATCAGAGGAGCCTTCATCAGCAGATTTCACCGGGGGAAAAACAGGCCTGCAGCATGTGGATGTCTCCCCCACATCCACAGTCCTTGGGGCAGGAGCTGGGCCAGAGCTAACCACAATAATAATAATAATAATAATAATAATAATAATAATAATAATAATAATAATAATAAATTAGATTTGTATGCAGAATAGATAGAACCAATGACTGCTCTTGATCTTGATATTAATAGTTAAAACAACAGCTGAATCAGGGGTTTTTTTTCCAAATAAGAATAGGGAGGCCACCTCTTTCTTAAATTAGCCTTTGTATGAAATCATTTATTTTATGGGAAATTATATGAATAAAGGGAGGTAGTCATTACCAATCCTTGGATTTAGGAATAAAACCCACAGCAAGGAAATATTTAGTGCATAAAATCAGTCAGGTCAATTTGAATATAAAGTAATTGTATGAGGGGATGGATTTTTTTATTTTGGAATTAAAGTGCAGGATGTCACATAGATTCTTTATTCCTTTCCTTGGTCTGATGAGTAGCAACGGCAATAGGATTTAGATTTATATACTGCTTTGTAATGCTTTTGCAGACCACTCTAAGCAGTTTACAGAATCAGCATATTGCTCTCAGCAATCTGTGTCCTCATTTTATCCACCTTGAAAGGATGGAAGCTGAAGTATCCTGCAGTACTGTACTCTAATCCAGTGATTTTCAACCTTTTTTGAGCGGCGGCACATTTTTTACATTTACAAAACCATGGGGCACATTGAAGGGGAGGCAGCTAAAAAAAGTTTGGACAAAAACATTCTCTCTCTTCCTCCCTTTCGCTCTATTTCTCTCTCCCTCTTTTTTTCTCTCTCCATCCCTCTTTCTTTCTCTTCCTTCTTTCCTCTTTTTTGCTCTTTCTCTCTCCCTCCCTACTTCCCTCTATGTCTTTCTCTCTCTCTCTCTCTCTCTCTCTCTTGCTTTCTTGCTTTCTCTCTCTTGCTTAATTCTCTCTCTTGCTTGCTTTCTCTCTTGCTCTTTCTTTCTCTTGTTTTCTTTCTCTCTCTGAGCTTCGCGGCACACCTGACCATGTCTCACGGCACACTAGTGTGCCACGGCACACTGGTTGAAAAACACTGCTCTAATCACTGCACACCTCAGCTCTTATAAGTTACCCAGAGTATTTATTTTATTTATTTATTTATTTATTTATTTATTTATTTATTTATTTATTAGATTTGTATGCCATCCCTCTCTGAAGTATTCAGAGTATATAATTATTTGACCAAAACCAAATGATACATTGGGAACATGAGGAGCATGTTATAAGCCAGTGATGATGAACCTATGGCACAGGTGCCACAGGTGGCATGTGGAGCCATGTCTGCTGGCACGCAAGCCATTGTCCTAGCTCAGCTCCAACGTGCATGTGTGTGCTAGCCAGCTGATTTTTGGCTCACACAGAGGTTCTAGGGAGGCATTTTTGGTTTCCAGAGAGCCTCTCGGGGGAATTGGGGAGGACATCTTATCCCCCCCCCCCCAGGCTCCAAAGGCTTCCCTGAGCTTACTGGGTCAACCGGAAGTTGAGAAATAGGCCGTTTCCAGCCTCTACAGGGCCTCCAGGGAGTGGGGGAAGCTGTTTTTGCCCTCCCCAAGCATTAAATTATGGGTGTGAGCACTCATGCATGCGCGATAGCACACACGCACGCTCTTTTGGCACCCAAGGAAAAAAAGGTTCGCCATCACAAAATGGCTGTTATATAGAGTGTCTTGCTTAATGGCTAGACTGCAACCCAAGTAGACACGTAGCTGGCAAGATATCTACTTAGCAGAAGGAGGACTGGGGAGATTGTCCCTCCCTATTCTTCTAATCCCTAGGTGGTTTTCTATTCCTGAGCTTTTCCAACCAAGCCACTGGGAAGTGTTGGTAACGGCATATCAAGAGTCCCCTCAGTTTCAGACAACACATGGCCTACCTACCTGCTATTGATATTTTGCTTAACATAATACAAGTTGCTTGGATACAGTTGTTCCAAAATGATCTATAAATAATGGTTTTTATCTCAGTTTCTGTTTTTGAGCAACTGAAGTGTGGGATTGCATGCTGTGCTGCACTATGGTATGAGCAATGTGAAATTTACATTAGAAATCAGATGGAATAAAACGGTCATTTACTTAGATATTCTTGGCTTAATCAGCTGCCAATTTTTTCCACTTCTTAATGACAGCGGAAAGCTGTATATTTAAAAATTCACTGGTTAAGTTAGGAGAGAATGTTAATATCCACTAGACAACCAGCCAGTTTGCGGTTAAGGCATCAGGCTAAAAACTGGGTGAATGTGAGTTCTAGTCCACAGACACAAAGCCAGATGGGAAACTTTGAGCCTGTCACTCATTATCAGCTATAGGAAGCACACAAGTGCAAACTTCTTCTTTAAAAAACTAGCCAAGAAAATCGCAGACGAGTCCAAGATATCACCACAGGTCAAAACTGATTCAAATATATATATTTTTTTAAATCTCCAGGCCACAATATTGTAAAATGCTCTGCCTGCTTCTGTCTTTTCAGATAACGTGATTGAGCTAAAGAATAATTTTAAAGAAAGACATCCAGAGCAGTTTGTGAAAAGAGAAAGAGTGCAATAAAGATATTGTAGTGTAGGTAGCTTTTTTGCTGTTGATTTTGGGCCTTCCCACTGCTTCCTAATGTCATACTCATCACTGAGGTCGCCATCTCCAGGCTCCTAGAAAGGCTCTGAAGTCTGGGGAGAGTAAAAAAAAAAAAGGGCCTTCCTGTCCAACCTGAAGTTGGCAAATGGGCCATTTTTGGCCTCCAGAGGGCCTCCAGGGGGTTGGAGAAAGCTGTTTTTGCATTCTCCAGGCTCCTAGAAAGGCTCTAAAACCTGGGGAGAGCAAAAAAAGGGCAAGCCATTACATGCTGGGAGGGGGGGCATGTGCAGATGTGTGCACATGGAATTATGGGTGTGAGCACATGTGTAAGTGACCCCCCCTTGTTCCGCCCTTTTGGCACATGAACAAAAATGGTTCACCATCACTGCCCAGGGGTGAGCTGCTGCCCGGATGGGGGGAACGCAGTGGGGTAGCGAAAATGGAGCTCCACCCCAGAACACCCAATTTACACTGAAAGATGTTGAAAGAAAATGCATAAGCCACACCCACAGTGTGGTAGTAATTTTTTTTGGTAGCCCTTCACTGTCACTGCCCTACACTATTTTTTATAGTTGGCAGGTGAGTCCTACAGCTCCTACAACTTCTGAAGCTTGGTTGATTGTTCTCACTGTCAGAACATTTCTCCTTATTTCCAGATTGAATCTCTCCTTGTTCAGTTTCCATCCATTTCCATCCAAAATGGGGGGGGGGGGGGAGGAAGGACTCTGTTGAGAATGGATATTTTTCTGAAGATATTTTAATTAAATTACATAATAATATAAAAACAGACTTACTAGACAGTCTGAATCAGACTGTCTAGTACTGAATACTCTGTGACATAAGGATCAATCAATTGCATACTGCAAGTTAACAAAAAATAATATTGTGAGAAAGGCTGAAAATTTTCTCTCCATATTATTTCATCATCCAGCTTGTTATGAAAAATAAATATTTACCTATCCAGGTTCGTGGTGGTAAAACAAATCTATTATGATAAGCCAGGGGGCACCTTCTCCTATTGTACAGTAGTGGGGAGTAGAAACAGTTTGCTATTGTTCAGATCTGGGACAATAATTTAGAGACAAGGGGTTACCAATTGACTTCAAAAACCATCTGATTTTGATTTGTTTTAAAATAAGCCATATTTAATGTTACTGTTTTAATCTGCCAATCAAGCAACTGTTGTCCATAAGTGAAACTTCCAAACTCATTCCACAAGGGCTGAAAAAGGAAAAAGTAATGTCTGAAACCAAGGTTTGTTGTATCTCATATATACTATATGTCATAAAATGTATTCAAATAATTTAATATTTACGAGTACGCCTCCAATGTACTTATGTTGTTGTACAGCACTTAGTATCTGCAACTATTCCAGATTTAAAATAACTTACAACAAGAAGAAATAATTGGAAAAAAATAACTATCTTTTTTACATTTCAGAACAAGTTGTACCTTTTTTTAAAAAAAAAATTGTAAAGGTCAAAAAGGCAATTCAAAGAGCAGTTACGCATCTGAAAATCCTATTTTAAATATGACCCAGCTGCTTAATTCATCTTTTTAAAAATTCTATCTTCACAGGTAATTGAACAAACCCATAAGAGATAAATAAGTACTCTTTTATTAAGAACTATATGAAGTCATGTAGCTTTTCTAGTAATATTATGCAAATAGTTTGGTTTTTATTTTTCTGGGGCATTCTTCAACTTTTGTCTATGGCTTCTGCTCATATTATGAATCAGGCTGGGTTCTCTAAATTTTTTTCCAAAATCCACCAGGTGCTGCCATTTGCTGTGATATATAAACCAAAGATTGCTGTCATCTTCTATGATAAACCATAGATTGTGTCTCTCTGTCTATGTGTTTTACAATCATCAGTGATGTATTGCTTGTTTGTTTGCTTTACTTCACTAATAAACATTTAAAAATATAAGTTGTACAATACAGCCTTGTTTCAAGGCATAAGTTAATGAATGAACTGGACAACTAAGCCTTATTTGCAGGGTTTAGCAAAATTCTAAAATGTAAACCAATATCGCAATATTTGAGCATCTGAGCATTTATATTTCATGTTATATATGATGCTCATTGTTATGACTCTTATTTTGGTTGTAATCAACAGTATAAAACAGTGACGGCGAACTTATGGCACACTTGCCACATCTGAGCCATATCTGAGGGCACGTGAGATGTTGCCCTAGCTCATTTCCAGCACACATGCGTACACTGGCCAGCTGATTTTTGCCCTTCTTTTCAGCCATTTCTTTTCTCTCCCAAGCTTCAGAAAAGCCTCTTGAATTCTGGGGAGGGTGAAAAATGGCCTGACGAGCCAATTGGAAGTTTACTTGTGTGCACGACCTCCAACCTCATTTTCACTGTCAGAAGTGTTCAGGAACTTTTTTGGCTTTGGACAGTTGCAAGCAGGCCTCTCACACTTTGGTCCATTTCTCCTGCAGCCAGCAAGGCCTGGTTGCAACTGTCTGAAGGTAAGTAGTAGGACAGCTCCACATCTTCAGTAAGGCCTGTGGCCAAACACAGCAGGGGCAGTGCAGGGGTTGTTAAAGATAAAATTACTGGGCACATAGAAAAACAGGCATTGCTGAAAGAAAATCAACATGGTTTCTGCAAAGGCAAATCATGTCTTACTAACTTGTTAGAATTCTTTGAGGGTGTAAATAAACACACAGATAAAGGGGACCCAGTTGATATTGTATATCTTGACTTTCAAAAGGCTTTTGACAAAGTCCCTCACCAAAGGCTCCTAAAAAAGCTCTTCAGCCACGGAATTAGAGGACAGGTCTTGTCCTGGATTGGTAACTGTCTAAATTGTAGGAAGCAAAGGGTGGCAATAAATGGACACTTCTCTGGATGGCAAGAAGTAAGAAATGGTGTACCCCAAGGTTCAGTTTTAGGACCTTTACTTTTTAATTTATTCATTAATGATCTGAATGTAGAAGTAAATAATGAGGTAGCAAAGTTTGCTGACGACACTAAATTGTTCTGGGTAGTGAAAAGTGAAACTGATTGTCGGGAGCTCCAGAAGGATTTCTCGAAATTGAGTGAGTGGGCAACAAAGTGGCAAATGCATTTTAACCTAAACAAGTGCAAAGTTATGCACATTGGGGCAAAGAACCCCAATTATACCTACCAGCTGATGGGGACAAAACTTTCAGAAACAACCCAAGAAAGGGTTTTGGTGGACAGCTCAATGAAGATGTCAACCCAGTGCGCAGCAGCAGTAAAAAAAGCAAACTCCATGCTTGGCATGATTAGGAAGGGAATTGAAAATAGGTCAGCAAGCGTTGTATTGCCTCTGTACAAATCGATGGTGAGACCACACTTGGAGTACTGTGTACAGTTCTGGACACCTTACCTCAAGAAGGACATAATGGAACTGGAAAAGGTGCCAAAAAGGGCAACAAGAATGATAAAGGAAATGGAGCACCTCCCTTATGATACCAGGTTACAACGCCTTGGTCTCTTCAGCCTTGAAAGATGGCGTTTAAGAGGTGACTTGATCAAAGTGTATAAAATCATGCATGGGATAGAAAAGGTAGATAGAGAAAAAATCTTTTCTCTATCACATAATACTAGGACAAGGGGGCACTCCCTAAAGCTCATAAGTGAGGACAAATCAAGGGAATATTTCTTCACCCAGAAGGTCATTGGTTTATGGAATTCACTTCCAGAAGAGGTTGTGACAGCTGTCAACCTTGATAGCTTCAAGGCAGGATTAGACAGATTAATGGATGCCAAACATATAGATGGTTATTGAAACGTATGTCCAAGTGCTGCCTCTATGTTGGTTGAGGCAGGCAGGATTCCCTTGAATACCACTTGTTGCGGGTCAAGGGAAAGGGAGGGTCTTGCCTTCTCTTTTTGCTCAAGATCCCCATGGACAATTGGTGGGCCACTGTGTGACACAGAATGCTGGACTCGATGGGCTTTGGCCTGATTCAGCATGGCTTTTCTTATGGTCTTATGTTCTTATGTTGTGTACATGTATGGGGAAGGGCATTTCATTATCGGTAAGGGCACCCACATGTACATTATCACACATGCACACACCCAAAAGCCAAAAAAGGTTCACCATCACTGGTGTAGTACAATTGAGTTGGAAGTGGCTATGCAGTTTGCAACTCTACTCAATGAAGGGGGAACTCACCACATCATGAGGCAGTTTGACAGCTCATACCAGTGGTGGGTTGCCCCGCAGCTCCATTCTGGCAGCAGCCACCAGAGGGCGCAATATACACGCAACCATTGGTGCAATATGCACGCAACCGCTCCGGTGCCATCTTCGCCAGTTTGGTGGATGGCACAATTTCTTTTTTAAAAAAAAAAAAATTGGGGCTTTTTTTGGTTTTGTGCATGCAAGCGTGAAATTTCAGGGACACTCGCATGTGTGAAATTTCTGTGATTTTTTGCTTCCGTGCATGTGGGGAATCAATCAACTGCAAGTCTATCAAATAGTAGTATCACTTAATCCATTTCATGAAGGGAAATCTCGTAAGGCATTCTTTGCCGAAGTCCAGGAACACTTACATCAGCATTATCCAGATCTATTAAACTAATAAAGCTATCAGCTCAGGGAAAGAAGGTTAATCTGGCACAATTTGTTTATAGTGTGCTGGTAATGCTCACAAATATCCTGCTTGATTATTTCTTTGAAATGTTGCCCAGTCTAGACATCAAGCTAACAGTTTGCAGTTTCCTGGGTACTTCTTCTTCTCCTTTTTAAAGATGATTGTGAGAGACTGTGGGGAGGCTTGAAGAAGAAAGACAAGAAATAGCAAGCGAGCCAGTTGTCAGTTTATTTTATAAACAGATTTCTCTTTGCTGCAGAGAAATCTGGGATAAACCATTTCAAACTATTCAAAGAGATTTTGTCTTAATGAATGTTTTATAAATGATACGGGGACATTTCCATTACACTTTCCAGATTCTGTTTGTACTCCGAACTGGCCTTAAGAACACCTTACTTTACCCCACTCCTAAAGTTGGGTTCCCTAAAGCTGGAGGGAGAAAATTTTGTGGAGATTGACAATGGCAATGGAATTCTCTCTTCTCCAGTCTTCTGGAATTTCAGTAGTCCTGCAGGAGTTCTCAAAGATTACTGAGTATGGTTCTGTGATTCACTAATTATTATGGTTTCCTGGGATGCACCCATCTGGCCCTGGAGGCTTAGATTCCTTTAAATTAGTTAAGTTCCTTCCCCCGTTGTTTATCTTAAGCCACAGTTTCCTCCTCATTCTAGCAATATAACCACTATCAGATGGGACTCCATTTCCCCTTCATCTATAATTGTCTGATATATTGCAGAAAATATATCACAGTTTTCGTGGCTGTTTCATTTAATGCAGAGTCCTCCACCTCGGCAAAAAGAACCCTAGACATACATACAGCCTGGGAGATACCCCACTCAGCAGTAGTGACTGCGAAAGAGATCTTGGAGTCTTGGTGGACAATCAACTAAACATGAGTCAGCAATGTGCAGCAGCAGCCAAAAAAGCCAACTCAATCCTAAGCTGCTTCAACAGAGGAATACGCTCCAAGACCAGGGAAGTACTAATACCACTCTACTATGCCCTGGTCAGACCCCACCTGGAGTACTGCATCCAATTCTGGTCACCTCACTACAAAAAAGACATCGAAACTCTGGAGAAGGTGCAAAAAAGAGCAACCAAAATGATTAGGGGACTCGAAACCAAGACTTACGAAGAGAGATTGAGAGAACTGGGCATGGACAGCCTAGAAAAAAGAAGGTCTAGAGGGGACATGATAGCAGTTTACAGATACTTGAGGAGTTGCCACGGTGAGGAGGGGGTCTCTTTATTCCCCAGGGCACCAGAGGGCCGGACGAGGAACAATGGTTGGAAGCTGACCAAGGAGAGATTCAACCTGGAAATAAGGAAGAACTTCCTGACGGTCAGAGCGATCAACCAATGGAACTGCCTGCCAGGGGAAGTGGTGAACTGTCCAACTCTGGACACCTTCAAGAGGAGATTGGACTTCCATTTGGCTGGGGTGCTTTAGGGTTTCCTGCTCAGGCAGGGGGTTGGACTCGATGACCTAACGGTCCCTTTCAACTCTATTAATAAATAAATAAAATAAAACAGGTAGTTTAACATAAAGAGAAAAGAATAACGGAGTTGGAAGGGACCTTGTAGGTCATCTAGCCCACACACACACACTGTCCAAGCAGGACATACTAACCATCTAACCATTTCTGACAGATGGTAGTCCAGACTTTTCTTGACTACTGTATTTTTCAGAGTATAAGATGCATCGTTTTCCTCTTTAAAAGAGACTGAAAATTTGGCTGCGTCTTCAACTCTGAATGTAGCTTTTTCAAAACGATCTTCCCAGTTCTTACCGGCTTGTGGGCTTTTTCATTGCTACTTACTCTGAAAAATGTTTTTGCAGGCCTTTTTTCATTGCTACTCCCTCCAAACAAGGTTTTTTTAAAGCCCTAACCAGGGATAAAATAATGTTCTGAAGCTGACCAGATGAAGAACGCTAGCCAGATGAATACCTGTAGGTAGATCCCCTCCCCCTATTTTCCTACCCCAAAATTAAGATTATACTCCAAAAATAATAATAATAACAATAATAATAATAATAATAATTATTATTATTATTATTAATTGGATTTGTATGCCGCCCCTCTCCGTAGAAATATGGTAGTTCTCAACTTACAATCCACATTTGAGCTCCAAATTTCCATTGCTAAGCAAGGAAGTTGTTAACTGAGTTTTGCCCCATATTACGACCATTTTTTGCCACAATTGTTAAGTGAATCACTGTGGTTGTTAAGTTAGTAACACAGTCATTAAGTGATTCTGGCTTCCCCATTGACTTTGATTATCAGAAGGTCACAAAAGGTCTGCACACTGAAGAGTCATAAATACATGCCAATTGCCATGATCACCTGACCATGGGAATTAAGTATTGGTCATAAGCAGTGATGGCTACCAACATTTTTACTATCACACTGTGGGCGTGGCTTATGCATTTTATTTCATCATCTTTCAGTGCAAATTGGGTGCTCTGGGGTGGAGCTCCAAATTTTGCTACTGGAACAGCGTTCCTGATCATTCCCGTAGGAGCCCATCACTGGTCATAAGTATGAAAAACAGCCATAAGTTACCTTTTTTTGGTGCCCTTGTAACTCTGCATGGTCACTGAATGGTTCTAAGTCAAGAACTACTTGTAATAGAATTTGCGTTTCAAGTTAAGTAGTGTGGTTTTCTTTATAGCTTGCAGCATGTAATACATATCTTTGATGTAGCATTCAGCACTATTTTAAAAAATCTGAAGTCTTTTTCATTTTTACTTTGCAATGTTTTGTGGCAATGCTTGGCTTTCACTTACCTAAATTAAGTTCAATTTATCTAAAACTAAGATCAGAGTCAACAATTTAAAAAATGAAATCTTTGCTCATTTTATAGTCTTTTTTAAAAGTGCATAATTTAAAAAAAAAACACTATCCATGTTTCCAGATTAAATTACTGCACGGCTCTATATCAATACATGAACATTTGTAATTTAGTGTGATTTTTCTGAATATGTACAACTGTTATCAAGACAAATTATTCTCTTGACTCCCAAGAAATATATGAGCAAGATAAATCTGCATATCTCTTAAAATGTGCCATTTCAGGGATATTTTTTCTTGGAGACAGGTGAAGCAAAGTAATTGTAAATGCAAATGGATTTAGATTTTCAGAATCACCATACGAAGAACAGTCTGATTATCTGAATGCAACAGAATGGGAAAGTAACATCAGATCTGGCATTTCCAAGTAGTGCTTTTCAGCTGTTGACTTAACTGACTGTCTAAAATGTGTTGTAGTGCAGTAAATTACTACAGTGTAGTAATAGCTATTATTCTGGATCAGGAATATATATATATATATATATATTCTGCTTGTGGGCCAAATTTCCTGTTTTAATTGCATGCCGGGGTTGAATTTAATTGTTTAAATATTATGGACAGATTTTCTTTAAAAATTATAAAGTTGTAAAATTCCTGTTCTGCGTGTTAATATTCCCTTGTAATTGTTGGAGAACCTTGAGGAGGAGATTGGTCATATAGGTAGGTTCTAACTTACCTTGCTGCCAATTCGCTTCCTCCTGCACCATGCAGCCATGCAAGTGCATGTGCAGTACTGAAAAATCAGTTTCTGCACATGCAGAGAAGCAATAAACAGTAAAAAACAAGATGGCAGTGCCTATGGAGCTGCCAAGAAATCAGTTCAGGGGCATGGGCAGCCAGCCATCATATTGGGACCGGGAGTCACTGCTCACAGTCACTTATGCCCTCATCACCTCGAGGCTCGACTACTGTAACGCTCTCTACATGGGGCTACCTTTGAAAAGTGTTCGGAAACTTCAGATCGTGCAGAATGCAGCTATGAGAGCTATCATGGGCTTCCCCAGGTATGCCCATGTCACACCAACACTCCGCAGTCTGCATTGGTTGCCGATCAGCTTCCGGTCACAATTCAAAGTGTTGGTTATGACCTATAAAGCCCTTCATGGCATCGGACCAGAATATCTCCGGGACCGCCTTCTGCCGCACGAATCCCAGTGACCGGTTCGGTCCCACAGAGTCGGCCTTCTCCGGGTCCTGTCAACTAAACAATGTCAGTTGGCGGGGCCCAGGGGAAGAGCCTTCTCTGTGGTGGCCCCGACCCTCTGGAACCAACTCCCCCCAGAGATCAGAATTGCCCCCACCCTCCTTGCCTTTTGTAAGCTCCTCAAAACCCACCTCTGCGGTCAGGCATGGGGGAACTAAGATAATCTTTCCCCTAGGCTTCTACAATTTATGCATGGTATGTTTGTATGTATGATTGGTTTTATAACAAGGGTTTTTAGATATTTTAGTATTGGATTTTTATATTCTGTTGTCACTGTTGTTAGCCGCCCTGAGTCCACGGAGAGGGGCGGCATACAAATCCAATAAATAAATAAATAAATAAATAAATGAATGAATAAATAAATAAACAAATAAATTCCCAATTTGGTGAGCTGGGGGGAAATTTCTGCTACAGGTTTTAAAGAAACAGTCCAAATCAGAAGGAACCCACCTCTGATGTCCACTCTATATCCTCCTACTCAGATATGAATTCTTCTGCCAAGCACCATCCTCAGGAATCTTTAGGACACAATACCTGTTTTCCTTGCTGAAATGGAAGAAATATTGTACAAGCTCAAAACTGACTTAGACTAGTCTAACTCACATCATTTGATTCTGGGAAAGGGAGATAAATTTAGTTCCAAATACTGTATACCCAATTTTCTTTGGAACAATGAAATATATGTGGTCAATTCAAACAATGTTTTAATATGTCGACTGTCATTCATGTATTTATGATGAACATAAAATCCTAGAGAGGCCTCTTTGATGAAATGTAGTTTGTTTATCTCATAAAAACGTAAGTAAAAGAGTTCACAGGAGACTTCCTACTAAAGAAAGGGAATGGAGAAAGAGAAATGGAAAGCAGAGAATAGTTGAAGGGAATAGACAAGTTAGCGAAAGAATGCAGCATATGGTTTTTTTATTTATTCTTTGTCCAATATACAATACATATGAAAGAGAATAGACATTAAGTAATATATATAAAGATAGAATGTAAGAAAGAAGAGAAGTAGAAGGAAAGGAGAGAAAATATATGATATATGAGATAAGGAAAGACAATTGGACAGGGGACGATAGACACACCAGTGCACTTATGTACGCCCCTTAGTGGCCTCTTAGGAACCTGGAGAGGTCAATCGTGGAGAGCCTTAGGGAGAAATGTTGGGGGCTGGGGGCTGACACTACTGAGTCCGGCAATGAGTTCCACGCTTCGACAACTCAATTGTTAAAGTCATATTTTTACAGTCAAGTTTGGAGCGGTTAATATTAAGTTTGAATCTGTTGCGTGCTCTTGTGTTGTTGCTGTTGAAGCTGAAGTAGTCGTTGACCGGAAGGACGTTGCAGCATATGATCTTGTGGGCAATACTTAAATCGTGTTTTAGGCGCTGCGGCTCTAAGCTTTCAAGATCCAGGATAGTTAGTCTATTTTCGTAAGGTATTCTGTTTCGAGTGGAGGAGTGAAGGGCTCTTCTGGTGAAATACTTTTGGACGTAAGTTTTATTTTTTTTGCCCTTAGCCGCTATGGTATTGTTTTGTGTTGTATCTGAGGTAGGATGGTGTTGCATTTGCATGCAAGTTTGCCCTAAGCATAGGATGTTATGGAAATAAAACTTCAGTCTGGTTCCAACACTGAAAAATGCTGGAAATTGTTCTGTCTGGGTCCCCCCAGATGCCAACACCAACCAAAAAGAGTATCCAGACACACTGGTAAAAAGCAAAGGCAGTTTATATACTTGAAAGCAAACACAGGTAACAAAAACTGTTCTTACAGACAGGAACACTATGAAGCTTCACAGAGGTTTCACGAAGGCCAGGCAATAAAACAGGATTCTTGCTGGCAAAAACAACTCTGGAGATAATAAAACCCACGCCTCCCCCAAGTCTTCCAGACTTCTAGGCCACAAGCCAAGATCAGAGACGCCAAGAATCGAAGCAAGGTCACAGGACTCCCAGTTGATAGCTCTTCTCAAGACTGTAAGGGCGGGCCTGCCTTTTCAACCCTGCTGAGGAGAACCACACCCAAACCCAGCTGTTGCCAATTCAGGGATGGAAATACCTTTCTAATTGGCCCCTTCTTTGAGCTGCACGTCTCTGCCTCATGTCTATTATAGCCTGTGCAGAGCTCCAGCCGGTCCCTGAGGAGCCTCAGGCTGAATCACAACAGAAATAAAATGGAGGCTGGCTACAAAGAACTAAGGCCACTATTTATTTATTTTTTTTGGTTTTCCAGAAACTTCAGAGATAGCAGCATGTTTCTTGGGTGGCTGACAAAATGACAGTGAGTGGATGGAGTTTTATAAAGTTCTGGGGCTTGATGATTGAGATGCTCCAGAGGGGTTGTACAATGTAGCCTTGTGTCTTTTACTATTTCAATGGTGGTGGGTTAATCCTATTCTGTCCTAAACATCATGTCCTGTTCTTAGAATTTGGGTGGGGAAATGTAAATTCTTAATCCCATTCTTCTGTGGAAACTTGTGTCTGAAGGCATTTTGTTTATGAATAGATCAGCCCATTCTTTCTGAATGAATACAAAGTCTCCAATCCAAAAGACTAGTCTCTTCTGCTTGAGGTTGTTTTTCTATAACAGGAAGACTTGGGCTGCTTACTACAATTTTGTGGTGTTTCTGGGTGATAACTGGTTTTTGAGGTAATTGCTTTTTGGCAAATAAAGTTCCAGGATGAACTTTTCCAAATCTCTCAACAACTGGGCATTCAAATCGTGAAGATTGGCACTTTTGTGACCAAAATGGGCTGCCTGTAGTTTAAGGTCAACCCTAGATGTGTGGCGTGCTTATCTAGTGCCACATCAGTTTTTTCAAGGCAATGAAAAATACCCAGTCATGGCTGCCTGCCTGGTTTCACTGATTTGGCCCTCATGACTGACATTTTAAATGAGATTTCTCTTCTGTCAAATGCCCTGCAAGGGAAAAACGCAGACATCATCAAGGCCAAAAAATTGATACTGTGATCAATTAAAACATGTAAAGTGCTTAAATGGGGAAGGGGCACATATGCAAAAAGGTTGATGGAATGATAACTTCAGAAACTTTCCAAAATATAAAATTTGTTAACAATCAATGGTTTGTTGCATTTCCTCATGAAAAACTTTTGGAAAGCATTATATCATCAGTTTGGAGAAAAGGTTGATGAATTGAGAATACCTAAAAACAGGTAGCCAATTGCCAAATGCAAACAAATTACAATTTCTCACAAATTACTAAAACATTGCAGATGTAATCATTCCATGGGCAGAAGCAGAGGAAGGATGGCTTGAATTTGACAAAATATTTAGTTATGAAATTGATTTGAATTACTAAGAGATTTTTTGGAAAATGTACTCAAAAATCCATAGAACTAGAAAATTCCTGACACTGTGAAAAAAGCTAGAGATATTATCAGGACAATTCCTGTTAATTCAGCAGAGATGGAAAGCGGGTTCTCAAAAATGAGCCTCATATATTCAAAACAAGGAACCTGCCTAATTATTCAAAACATCACTAATTTGATGACAATAAGCATCATTGGCATGACTGTGGAAAAATGGGATGCACTTCCTATGGTCAGAAACTGTCTCAAAGAACATCATTGGGCCGATGATCCATGAGTGAAGAGTAAGAGAACTGTACTTGAGGAGGCCCCAAACATAACAGTGATGTGGAAACATCTTGAACCCCAAAACAATAATACAAGTACTTGAGCGTATCACTTTAATTGTGTTATTCTTATATAAGGTGTAAGTGCATGCAATTAATGTGTTCCTTTCTGTGTCTCTTCTTTGTGCAGGTCATTGAAGCAAGGGGGTCAGTTGGTGATGTTGAAAACTGGCAGGACAGTCATCTTCCTTTTGTAAGTAGCTATTTTATTGTTTTGTGTACTTATTTTATTCTTATTTAAGTAGTAAGTGCCCAAAATAATTTCCTTTTTTTTAATATCTTCTTTTTGTAGATTATTCATTGGGGTAAAGAATTCAGTAACATCGACCTGACCACTCCCACCCAGTCATGTGACTGCCAAGCCACTCCCACCCAGTCACATGACCATAAAGCCACTCCCACCCAGTCACGTGACCATCAAGCCACTCCTACATAATTAAGCCACACCTACAGAATCAAGCCACGGCACAGAGCGGTGGTAAAAAAATTTGGAAACCACCCCAGGAGAAGGAAAATATAATCTATATAAAGGAAAGGGAAAGGAAGACGTTGGTAGTTCTTATGATGAAATAAATAATTCTGCAATCAAACAGGGAGTAGAGAATTTGCTGAGGTACCTCTTTAAGGAGAAATTACTAGTATTCACTATTCATAAGATTTTTTTCCAGTAAAACTTTTATTAGAAACATAAAAATTGATGGCAGAGAAAGACCTACTGGTCCATTGAGTCTGCCCTTTTGACGTTTTTTTTCCCTTTTTTCTTTTTTTAAAATTATTTTGTAATTTTATTATTTTATTGTATATATATATGCATGTATATATATATATAAGTATTTATATTGTGTGTTAGATGTGTTTATCGGAAGATTGTTAAAACTCAGTTACTGATGATTGTCCCTATGCTAGAAGCTAGTTCCATGCTCCCACTATTATTTCTATAAAGTAATACTTGTTAACATTACTTTTGAACTTCTATCCTGTTAGTGTGATTCCTACTCTGTTCAGTATTATTACTAGCTAACTGGTCCTTTGAGTAAATAAAAGCACCCAGGGATGGGTTTCAGCAGCTTCTGACCAGTTCTGGAGAACCGACATCGAAAATTTTGAGTTATTCAGAGAACTGAAAAATACCACCTCTGACTGGCACTGCCCCCATCTATTCTCTGCCTCCGGAGTCCCAGCTGAGGAAATGGGGATTTTGCAGTAACTTTCTCCTGGAGTGGGGAGGGAATGGAGATTTACAGTATCCTTCCCCTGCTATGCCCACCAAGCCATGCCATGCCCACCAAGACACAACCACAGAACTGGTAGTAAAAATCTTTGAAACCCACCACTGACTCCACCCAACATTTAGGGTACCACAAGATCTGGAAAGGAATGAACAAGAAAAGCAAGAACATCAACACAAAATTAAATCTCTGGAGAAGGAAAAAAAACTGAAGGCAAGGAGAGAAATAAGACCTTCTAGCCTTTTCTATAGTGTCTGGAAAATCTGAAATTATCTGTCAAATTATCAACTAAGTCTGATTTGAATCAGTCAGTTGGGTTCTGCTGCCTGCTGAGGTTCACAGACACTCCACTGTTTTAATCTTGTACTAGTTTTTCTTCCAGGAGCCAAATTATATATTTATTAAATGAATAAATAAATGGACCAAATGATTGATGCTGTCATGCTCTTTATTTTTAAAAGAAGGATACTGCATTGATGAACTTGAGGTTAAATGATATTAATATATTTTTCCCGGCAGGACAGATTAGAAAATGGCTTCAAAATGAACTATAAATGCATGACAATGTCTGCCAAAATTGGTTGAACTCAACAATAAGCCAGCAATTTTAGTTATTTTAGCACAAGCTAACTGTAGTCAATTTAGTTTTCTTCACTTCCTCATTTTCCCAACCTAAGCATATTACTGCTTTTCCTTACAATTTTAAAAAAATCTGCATGAAATATTTATACCTGTAAACACATCTTTTAACCAGTACCATTTTCCTCCAGGTGAAGTTCTTCATATAATGCAGCTTTGTGCCTACTTTCCCTAATAGATGTATTTTTATGCTTCTTTCTTTTTTTAGTTCTGAACTTCACTTTGAAATATGAAATAGTGTTCTGTCTGTATATAGTATTCTAGTATGCATATCAGAAGTTTGAACTTAATACACTGATATGTGAACTGGACAAATTTCTTGCCAATCTCTACCCAGGAAAGAGCTTTTTAATACATTATAAATTATAACAGGACAATAATAGGTAGCAAATGTAACTATGTGGTGTTAGTTATATGATATCCAGATTGTTATTCTGATGTCACATCATCTATAGGTCATATTCTCTAAGTGTATTTGTCTGTGACAAATTATAAACATAAATTATAATATGTAATTTATAAAATGTTATGTCATTTACAAAAATCATACATTTTTCCTGGCTCTTACTCACTCTCCCCATTTAGGTAAAGATTATAGCCCATCACTAAAGCAATCATTTTCAAATCAGTTCCTCTGAACATAAAACTTAGTGTAATTGATTTGAATTGAATTTATGTAGTCTTCCAGTCTCCTTATTGTAGTCTTCCAGTCTCCTTAAAGTCCTCCTTTATACGTATATTATTTTAAACCACTTTGAAGAAGATGGGCAATTAAGAAATACAAAATATAAATATATTTCATGAGATTTGCAGAACATGGATAAGAGTGACAGACCTTTTCAGTCATTGTTTATGTAGCCCCAGCTTACTTTAAGTCTTCAATTAAGTTGCATCTATTTTACTTTAATGTGTGTTTGGACACTACAGATATCTAAACTACATTTATCTTGGGATAATTTATCAGAATAATGAAGATTTAAAGCTGACCAACCTTTGTAAGGCTGTGAACCAGGATGGTGTATTGAGGATGTCAGCAGGGTTATTGTCACTTTAAGTAGCTGTCTATATAAGGGAGTCCATGAGAGGGTCTCTCTCTCTCTCTTCATGTATCTCTTCTTCTTGTTCAATCTGCATTGTAGTTCTCAGTGTAGACTGAAGATTGCTTGCTTGCCTGGTACGTGCTTACCACATGTATGTATATAGAAGTCTTGTATATAAACCAGTGTTTGTAAGGCAAACCTCTGTATTTTGCTCCTGAATTGTCTCAAAATATTAGTCACGCTGTGCACACTCTGACATAATTTAGTTTTTTGCCTGAGCATGATTGATTTTTATTTTTTATATCATTTTGATCTAGCTATATTGTTTTAGTTTTTATTTGATGGAATTACTACTGACTTGGAATTCACATAGTTACAAATACTATAAACAAAATGACAAATATAGAAAACACAATTCATTTGTTCACATTTAAGTTGATTTAGTTAACTTCAAAGGAGAGAAACTCATGGACCAACATAGAGTAAACCAGTCAAACCAAATGTCTATGTTGAGACTATCAGTGATGGATTGTGTGTTCAGATATAGATAAAATTAGTTCTTCAAAACTTCTAGGACAGGCAGATAAAGACTGTAACTCCATGTTTGCTATAATCAAAATTTATTTGCTATTTTTGAAAATCAATTTCACTTCTATGTAAATATGTAGTAGTATTATCTGAAGGATGAAAACAGAATTGGCATACTATTGCACACTTCTCTAGTGACTAATATAAAAGGAGAAGGAATTTCATATTTTCCAAAACAATTGGATTCTGATTTATAAGAGGTTTTGATTTTAAGATAGCCTATAAGTTCCCAATGGACAAGCTTACCATTCATCAACCTGATATAAAAGTTATGCTGCTTGTGATAAACTTAAATCTGGAAAATTAAAACAATTTCTCTAACTGGCAATTGGATTTTCTGAATGAAAAATGAAACACAGAATTTTCTGAAACTATTTAATTTGTGTACATATATTTTAAGAATTTATGACAAAAGTTACACAAAGCAAAACATTCATTTCATTCTTATTCCAAATACACCATTTAAGTTCAGCTCATCTATCCAAATCAATTGGTTTTTGATACTTTTATTAAATGCATATATAAATAAATTAATATATCAAATAAATTAAATTCAATACAATCATTCAAGATATACTAGTTTTTGCAAACAACAGTAAGTTATTACTTTTAGACATTATTGAAATTGACCCAACCAGTTTTGACAACATAACACAGCCCCAAAACACTAATTCTGATTGAAACCAATTGATATTATACCCAGAAAAGGGTCTAAAGCAGACCTGGGCAAGGGGTGGCCCACGGGCCACATCCGGCCTGCCCGCTATCTGTGACCGGCCCACCATAGGAGGCCCTCCTGCCTTCACCTCACACCCCCACACCCCACTTTTTGAGGCAGGAAATGGTTCGGCCCAATGGGTAACTGCTTCCTCCTTTCAAGTAGCCTGTCTTTTCTGGGGATTTCTTTTATATTTTTTTAATTTTTGGCCGCCGATAGGTGTCGAGAAGGGAGCTGCCGTGCTGTGCTGAGTCATCTTCAGGCGGAGGGGGGACTCAAAGATGTTGGTGGCGTTTGTGGCCCCCCGACAGCAGGGCAAAGGTGAGATAACGCCGACTGCCATCCAGAAGGTGAGCTGTCGGGCCTAGCCCGGGTGTATATGTGTGTCTGTGTGGGAGGGGACCGGGTGCTTCACCCTGTGTAGAAGAGAGAGAGTTGGGATTCTGCACGTCCTTCCCTGTGCGCGGGCTGAGCCAAGGCCCGGCGCTTATGACCTGGCAATGATATCGGGTGCAGCATCTTCATTTTTATGCCCAGCTGCAGCTTTCTCTCTCTTTCTCTCTCCCCTCATGGTCGCTTTCCTGTGCATTTTGGGACTGTTGGGGTCATGACTCTTGGGACCGAGGGTGCGGAAAAACATAAAGAATTTGGGCCTGTCTTTGAATGACACGAAAGAGGTCGTCTCCACACAAGAAGTGTCTAACCCAAGGGTAGGCAAAGTTGGCTCTTCTGTGACTTGTGGTCGTCATGCTAGCTCAGGAATTCTGGGAATTGAAGTCCTTATGTCATAGAAGAACCAACTTTGCCTATCCTTGGTCTAACGTATATATAGTATTGGGAAAGAACTGAGTTAATTATTTTAGTCTGGCCCTCTAAAACAGTGGTCCCCAACGTTTTTTCCACCAGGGACCAGTTTCAGCAAGACAATTTTTCTATGGCCCAGTGGGGGTGGAAAGGGGCGTGGTTGGGGGCAGGATTAAGCATGGGGGTGCTGGTCCTCCCCGCCCCTCTTTCCAGCCATCGTCCTGTGGCCGGCAGAACCTGCCTCCCAAGCCCTCTTGCCCAGTGGGAGCTAAGCGCTGGAGAGAGGGGGTCAGGCTGGCCCTCCTGCCTCCCCCCAGCCAAAAACGCAAAAGCGCCCCGCGGCAGAAGCCAAAAGAGGCTTGAGCCTCTCGGTCCTTCCCGCCCCTCTGTCCCATCCATCGTCCTGTGGCCGGCAGAACATGCCTCCCGAGGCCTCTTGCCCGGCGGGAGGCGAAGCGCTGGAGGGAGGGGGTGGCGGCATGAGGGCCAGCAGCTGCTGACTCCACGGACCGGTGCAACATGCCCCGCGGCCCGGTACTGGTCCGCGGCTCGGTGGTTGGGGACCCCTGCTCTAAAACCATCCCAATTTCTCATGCGGCCCCATGGCAAAATTAATTGCTCACCCCTGGTCTAAAGTCATTATTTTTGGCATAGAAAACTCAGGACTTTCAATTACTATTAACATGAGAAAATGTATTTCTCCATGCTACACACAGAAAACAATTTCAATAATAATTTTCATCTGTTGCTTATTCTAGAGAGGCTACTTTTTATTGGAATTGTCACTGGGAAATGGGCTGATTTTGGAAATTAACTCCTGCTCCCATTACTTAAGATTCAGTTTTTTAAAAAGTGATATTGCTTCAACCAGTGGGTGTTGTTGGGCAAGAATTGGAGTCATTTTCTTCTTGAAAAAGAAAAACAACTTTAAAGCATGTGATTTTTATTTTAGATTTAGTCTGTTTGATTTAGATTGACACAACTGTTTATTCGTATCACAGGAGCAATAATTTTGGAGGGGTGTCACATAATCTCTGCTTTATTTGCAATTGCATGAGAAAGTATTCTGAATGATTTGCAGTTAGTATTTTAAAGTGTGGACAAAACAGCAAACAGCTTCCATTGCAGGACACTCATCAATAAAGAGGAATTCAGGTTACATATTCTTAATCTGTTGGCTTCTATAGTGAGCTGAAGGGATGAAAAACTGTATTAAGTTGTTTCAGAGTGTGAGTTTAAATTGATTTATGAGCTCAGAGATGTTGAGGAAATACATTTAGTGATTTGAAATGAATCTTTTTCTATCCTACACCTACTGATTATGAGATCATCTGGGGTATGTTGGGAATTAACATTAAATTATCACTTTGTTTTTCATTTCAGGCACTGTGGTACATCATCAGATATATTTCATTCAGTAGAGAAATTGTTGTTTTCAGTAAATAAAATGAGTTCATGTCTTGGTCTCCATTTATTTAAAAGAATTTTATATTGCCCCTCATCTCAAATTTACAGGCAACACTGAAGATAAAAATAAACACTGTAAACTTTCAAATGCTGTTATATTTTGGTTCATTCTAACAAAACTATAAACAAAACAACCAAATATGTGTGTTTCTTATTCTATATTTTATATAAAATTGGATTTAGAGTACTCGAACTTATGACCCAAAGAAAATGAGAGATAATAGTCACTGAAACCAGGTAGACTTTTTAAACTTGATCTGCTCTAGTTACTTTAATTATAATTGTGACCAGCCCAAACAAGCATTATCAATTGCTTGTGGTAATGGGAATTAGAGCCCAAAGTATCTGAAATACTGTGCACTTCAGCTTTTTTTCCTCCACAGTATTTCATAGAGCAGAAGTGAATGGGATTTAAAAAGTACTCCGAAAAAGGGAAAATAAGAAAGTTAAGCAAAGAAAAATTTCGCTTTCCTATTTCTCACAGTTTGATCTTAAAAATAGGAGCAATATTTTATTTTATTTTTAAAATATTTTTTTTATTTTTCTCCACCATTAAGCAATAAATATATAACAACACATATATCCTCAATTAATAATCATCATCATCATCATCATCATCATCAATGTAAAAGAAAATAATGTGTGCGATTGGGGCAGGGGTCCCCAAACTTTTTACACAGGGGGCCAGTTCACTCTCCCTCGGACTGTTGGAGGGCCGGACTATAAAAAAACTATGAACAAATCCCTATGCACACTGCACATACCATATTAAACAAAATGAGAACATCCTATTTAGAGAGGGGGGGGGAGTTTAAAATTCATAAATGTTTATGTTTTGTTTTTAATTTTCTTTTGTTAACATTTGATTGGCTATACAAGGTTTTATTGGTTTATAGAAAAAGGTATAAAGAAAGAAGGAAGCACTTTGGCATAATGGTTAATAAGTTAGAAATATAATTGGTGTTTTACTTTTTGAAGGAACATTAAGGAGGGAACTTAATTAAAAGAAAATGTAACTGGATGACAAATTAGAAAAAAACTTTTGCAACTTTTTTGATGATTGATATTAGTTACTAACAAAATATTGCATTTTATTCATGGAAAATTAGATGACACACTGTATTGTTTGAAAGTACGTATGTTGTGAGCAAAATTTAAAAAAAATTACACCCCCCGAAAAGTCCTTCCTTCCTCTGTCCCTCCATTCATTTCTTCCTTCCTTCCTTCCTCCTTCCTTCTTTCCTTTCTTCCTTCCCTTCTTCCTTCCCCTTCACTTCTCTTTCCGTCCCTCTTTCCCTTTTCTTTATTTCTCTCTCTCTTTTCCCTCCCTCTCAAAAAAATTCTGTGCCCCACCATACACCTTGGGGGGTGGGGGTGGGAGAGGCTCCGCCCAAATTATCAATCTGTATTTAAAGTATGCTTAACATTTAACAAAGCCAATGTCTAAAAAATATGAGAGAATTCTTGAAAAATGAGAGGACTCCAAATAAGAAGGTGTTTTTTTATGAGGGTGTTTTTGCATGCATGGCTGCGCAACCGCACAGGCTAGAGGCTAGGGGGAACAGTGGCCAGATGCATCCTGTGCTCCTGTCACTCACCCGCGGGCCAGATAAATGGTCTCAATGGACCGCATGCGGCCGGCGGCCTGTAGTTTGGGGACTGCTGGATTGGGGAAACTACAGGGAGGGTGGAGGCCCTGTTTCCTCCCAGGAGATTTCTAAAGAGGGCCTATGGAAGCTTCTCCTCGTCTTTTCTGGCCCTGTTTCCTCCCAGGAGATTCCTAGAGAGTCCCCACAGAGGCTTCTCCCCACCTTTCCCGCCCGTTTCCTCCCAGGAGATGACAAGAGAGGCCCCACAGAGGCTTCTCCCCACCTTTTCCGTCTGTTTCCTCCCGGGAGATTCCTAGAGAGGCCCCACCCTGCCTTTTCCGGTTACAGTTTTGGAGGCTCGAGTTTGTAAGTGGAAAATGGTTCTTAAGAGGCAAAAAAATCTTGAAACCCAGTTCTTATCTAGAAAAGTTCATAAGTAGAGGCGTTCTTAGGTACATCTCTTTCTGTTGGTATTCTATTCAACTTCCAATTTTGTGCATATTCGAGCATAGCAGCAGTCACTATATGTGAAATTAAGTATATTTCTTTCTTATTAATTATTTTTGGCAATATAACTAATAAAAATATTCCAGGTTTTAAATCAATACTTCATTTTAATATCTTCTCAATCCATATCCGAACTCCTGACCAGTGCATTCAGAAAATATTGAGACTTTTGTCAATTTTGTTGACAAAATTAATCTACACTCAGTACCCCATACTGACAAAGTGAAAACAGAACTTTAGAAATGACATCATAATAATTGAAGTGGGTCTGAATGCATTGTACAGGCACTAGGAGATTATTGTAAAGTTGGAAATGCATTCTGTGATGCATACAACTTCTGTGTATTAGTAGATGCGGATATACCCTGTAGTACCCTCTCCAACTGCAGGTCCTTTTTAGATGCTGGAATTATGAATTCCAGAATTCCCAGAAAGTAAGGAGATTCGGGGGGGGGGGGGGAGAGCTGGCTTGAATTGTATATGCTTGAAACATGTTTGTATGCAGACGTCACCAAGTAAAAGAATTGTGAACGATATATAACTCTGAGAGTACCACAGGTGTTAAGTGAATCTGATTTTCCCATTGATTTTGCTTGTCAGAAAGTCATGAAAGGCTGTCAGGACACTGTGACCATCACATGTGTCAGTTGCTTATCTGAATTTTCACGTGACCACAGGGATGCTGCAGTGGTCATAACAGTGAAAAACAGTCAGAAATCATTTTTTTTTCAGTGCTGTTGCAACTTTGAAAAGTCACAAAATGAACTGTTGTAAATCGAGCACTATCTGTACTGGGGATTGTTTCTTCAACAACAGAGAGACATACAACTCTGTAGCTCTGTTCCATCAATATTAGGTTTAAAATGGAAGCTGTCAGGATATCAGAGTCTCAGAAAGATTATGCATGCTTCTTATCTCTCAGATTAAATTAAGCCAACACTTTTCATTCACCATTTGCTAATACTGTATGCTACTCAACTTTATTCATTTATTTATTTAAATTTGTATGCGGAACTCAGGGTGGCTTACAACGGTAAGAATAAAAAAACAATATATACAAGTAATAAACAGTAACAATAATATACTGGTAAAACATATTTAAATCTCATTCATGCAATCACACAATATCATACAATGCAATTCATAACTTTATTATTATTATTATTATTATTATTATTATTATTATTATTATTATTATTATTAATTAGATTTGTATGCCGCCCCTCTCCAAAGACTTATTGAAGTTGGAATCAAGAGAAGTGTCAATTTCTCATGGCACCCAGGCCTGCTGGCAAAGAAAGCCAATAGGGTGAAGTAGATTTAGATTTAATTGGATTTGTATGCCGCCCCTCTCTGAGGACTCGGGGTGGCTCACAGCATGTATAGAAAAAACAGGAAACAATAATAACAATCCAATTATACCTTAAAAAAACAATCTTAAAATTCTAATTAAAAACTATCAATATCATTCATTCAGCAGTAAAACTAAGCATTCATTGGTCAGGGGGGAAGGTCTAAGGAACCCCAGGCCTGGCGGCAAAGATGGGTTTTTAAACTTTTTCGGAAGGCAAGGAGGGTAGGAGCAGTATGAATCTCTGGGGGGAGCTGATTACAGAGGACTGGGGCCCCCACAGAAAAGGCTCTTCCCCTATGTCCCGCCAGCCGACATTGTTTGGTCAACAGGATCCTAAGGAGACCAACTCTGTGGGACCTCACCGGTCGCTGGGATTCATGCGGCAGAAGGCGATCTCGGAGATAATCTGGTCCTGTGCTATGTAGTTGGTTCCAGAGAGCTGGGGCCGCCACAGAGAAGGCCCTCCCCCAACAGCCTCACCAACTGGCACTTAGTCAATGGGACCTGGAGAAGGCCATCCCTGTGGGCTCTAATTGGTTACTGGAAAGTATGTAACAGGAAGTGGTCCCATAAGTTTAAAGATAAACAGCTTTGCACATGCTCACAGTCACTGCTTATGAGGGGATGTGAAATAGTTTTAAAAACAAAAAACACCCAACAATTTTATATTTTAGAATTCTAGTTGTATTGTATTGTATTTATAGCTGTGCATCTAGCTGCTAGTTGCTAGGAGGATGGTTTGAGAAATAAAGTGAGGAGGAGGGAGGAAAAGGGAAGGTTAGTCTGAAGATATTGATTGCATGACACACCGAACCATAACTAACAGCATGTTTTAGTTGAACATATTGTGTAAACTCAACCCCTACAGTTAATTTATGATTCAGTGAGTCATGCACACCCATATCATTAAATAAATCGTGCTTAAACTAAGCATGAGTAGGCATATTGTGTTGACAATGAAAATATTAAAGAGGTGAGTAATTTCTGTCTTTTAGGATTGACTATCAACATTAAACAACCCCCATGGCCAGGAAATATGCCATAACTAGCACACAACAGGGTAGGAATAAAGGTCTTGGAAAAGGTCTTGGAATGTTATCATGTGTCTATCCCTGCAAAGATCAGAACTGTACAGGGAAGGGCTTTACCTGTAATTCTCCAAGGAAGTGAAATATGGGATTTGAAGAAACAGAATATCCATGCACCTTTGAACTCCAGGGTTAGAAAGAATGCCACATACAGCTTAGAAACAACTGCCTCAGAACAAATGAAGAACAAGGACAAGTTCAGAGTTCTCATGTAAAACCAGGGTCAGATTGTGATATTTGGGTATGTGAAGGCCTAGCACAAGTTTATAATGTTGAGAAAAGTAGAAAGAAAAAGAAGAGGATGATCTGCAAGAGGATGGATTACAGTCACAATGAAGAATAGGGCTAGAGACAAATCATTGAACATAGAATAATAAAATTGGAAGGGACCTTGGAGGTCTTCTAGTCCAACCCCCTGAACAACAAATGGTTGTTCAGTCTCTTTTTGAAAGGCTCCAATGATGGAGGCAAGCTATTCCACTGGTTGATTGTTCTCACCATTACGAAATTTCTTAGTTCTAGATTGTTTCTCTACTTGGTCAGTTTCATCCAAGTCCATGTGGTGATAAGAGTCCACACCTTTATGGCACATGATTATATACCAAAATCTATCCATAAACATATTTCCCACCCATTGATCCAAGATGCCAGAAAGTTTCCTGGCTAAGTAAGGTATAAATTGGAAACCTGTGCCCTTCTAGATATCACTGAATTATAACTCCCCGAAGACCAAGCTAATGTGTCCAATAACGAAGATTGCTGGCACTTCTAAATCAGTATCTGAAGGTCCACAAGAAACCTCTATTCTCTCTAGCTTTTTTCTTTTCTAATGCTTTATCATAATTATCATCAGCTGCAATCAGCATGACCAACTCAATTAAAGCATCTGGAAAGTACATTTATTGATTGCAGCACTTCCCCTCCAATTATCATTTTTCCTGATTTTTTTTTTAAAAATCCAAACCTGGAGCATTTTTTTCTCCTTTACTCAGAAAAATAAATGGTGTCCAAGGCAGGGGGGGGGGGGGAGAGAAGGTTAATCAGGACTTTTCTTCCGCTACCTCAGCTCACCTAGTCGGGTTTACTCCGAGGAACAACTATAACTGGTAAAGTGATCGGAATTTACTCTCAAGGAAGCACACTCAACCCCGGGCTTCAGGGAAGAGAGATCTTACAGCTGGAGAAGAAGACGCAAGTGAAAACACATCTGGGAGAATATTCTGCGTTCCCATGAACAGCTGGACTAAAAGGATGAATTAAAAAAAATGATTAGCCCCACCCGGTCTGCTTTCAGGATCGAAAGCTGCCGACTTCAGATCAAGGCAAGAGGCTGTAAGCAGACCCCCCCCCCCGACGCCGAGAAACCCATCCGCTAGTACGACTGTTTTCCTTTTATCTGTGGGAAATTAAAAAAAAAACACCAAAAACCCAACCCAGACATCTTGTCGTTTGGCAAAGGCAAGAGCTTCAGCCTTACGCACTCCGATCCTATACCGATGCGTTTCTGCACACGACCGAGTTGCAATCACACAGCACAGGAGATGGACGCTTCCCAAAAGGCTGGGTTTTTTCCCCTTTTCCCTCCGTCGGTTGAGCATCCCACCTGCTCCCACCCATCTCCTAATAGCGGCGACTGACAAAAAGTGAAAAGCGGCCAAGGGAGGAGAGAGAGGACGCGCGTATTCCAAGGGCTCCTGCGCTCGTGTCTACTAGCGCCGAGGCGTTTCCAGCGCCTCTTTCCCTACTGGTGTTAAATCAGGTCATAAGAGGGGCTGCTGCTGGTGCTGCCGCTGCTGGGCGATGCCTCCTACTCCGAGCAAGCTCCTACTCCCTTGAGTTCCGACGCGATTCGGCGGCAACGGTTCCTGGCTTTCCTCGGGGAGGAGGAGAATGCGGCTAGAAAAGAGTTAAACGCCGGCTCTTTGCCTTCCCTCCGGTGTAGCGAGCAGCGGTGGAATTGCTGGCTTGACTCGAGAGGAATAAAAGGAAAGGCTGGTCGACGATGCCCCAACTACAGAAGACTCCTTGATCCGCTGCGTTGCATGCATATTGTGTTATTTTGCTTTTGTGTGTGTGTGCGTGTCCTCCCCCCCTCCTCTGAACCCTCCCATCCCCTTCTGCGGGACTTTCGGCGGCGCGTGTTCAAGCCCTGGAAGGAGCCCGCTCGTGCACTCACGCGCGCCCGCCCGCCCATCCTCACCTTAGAATCCAAGCTTGCCCGGCTTGCTTAGGTGCGATTTCTGGCGCCGCCGTTTCCTTCCTCACCGGAAAGTTTCCTCCGCCTGAAGAGGCAGCGTTTTTGCAAGCGGAGCGCGCCGCGAAAGCTTGGGCGAGGAGCGTTTTTCTTGGGGCGCGTCGGGATTTCGGCTTGGGGTCCATTCCCCGAAGAGGACACGCTGGAGTAGAAGAGACAAACCCACCTCCCCACCTTTCTTGGATTGTCGGATAAACGAGGGGGGGAAAAAGGAGAAACGGGCTCTCGATCGAGGAAAGCCTTTTATTTCAATTCTCTGCCGCCGCCGCCGCCCCTTGGCTTTTTTTGTTTTTGTTTTAGTTTTAGTGACCCTTTGTCTCGGGGGATTTATTTGTGGGAAATAATATCCAACTAAGAGAGCCGAGCCAACTTGGAAAAAGCGGGGAGACACCCCCCAGCTCACCCGCCTTGCTCTCTTTCTCTCCCATCCGCCCTAACGTCGTCCGTGGTTTTGCAGTGTTAAGGATCGCTCTCTGGGTTTGCCTTTATAATTCCCCCCCCCTCCGTGACCAATATCCAAAAAGGAACTGTGTGGAATTAAGAAAGAAGCCGGCCACCGATCCGGGTGTATATGTGTGTGTGTCTTGCGAGACACCCAGCTGGTTCTCGTTTCAAACGGCGCCGAGAAGAATTTCAGGCGGCGTGGTGCAGGTAAGAGAAAAAGACAGAAGGCGCCTTTTCCATTGGATTTCCCTCCCCCCTTTTCCCCCCGCTTTAAAAGGCACCTTGCTTTGGGATTCCTGCCTTCTCCTTCAAAAGTCCATCTATGGGCGGCCTCCTTTCCTATTTCCTCGTCGCCAACCCTGTTTTGGGATCGGGGGAGAGGGAAAGTTTAACCGGCTCTGTAAAAAGGAGGACCCGAATTCGCCGCTGGAAATGAGGCGAAAACGGCTAAATTGAGACAGAAAGGGGGGACGGGACCCCGCACCTGTTCCTTTTAAATCTTTTTTTAAAATGCACTTTAGTGTTGTTGAATTTCGGCTGTGAAGGTTTGGCGCGTTTTCCCCTTGGGCGGTTGCAGAGAGTGAAGCGCGGGCAACCTGGCCCACCGTTTTATTTTGTTTTTTTGTTTGGCGTGTTTGAGGAGCGGTGTGGGTGAGGAGGGCGGGAAGGCGCCGTGGCCCGGTCTCCGGCGGCTCCTAAGTCAAACGTGGTAGTTCTGTGCAAAGGGGTTGCACACCGGAATCGGCTGGGGGATCGTTTGCGGGTCCTTTTTTCGTCCGCTAGAGGTTCCCCGGGAGCGCGGGATTGAGAACGCAGAGGGAGCGATGCCCCCCCCCTCCTCAGAAAATGGGGTTCCTTTCAGCCGCGCCTCACTGTGGGAGAGCGGCGCTCAAAACGTGGGGTCATTAAGCCTTTCTCTATTCTACCACCACCGCCGCCGCCACCTTCTTGGCGCTTTTTCATTTCTGGGAGTAGTGAGGGAAACGCGTGTGTGTGTGAATGTATAGACAGCGAGCTTTGTGCTCTCACTTGTGTGCTTGACTCTGGAAAGCTCGCTGTTTTAATGGGGGGGGGGGGGGGAGTCGGAGGTAAACCCCCATCCATAGTCGGCATTCCTCTCATGTTCTGACCAAAGGGGCTGCTTAAGGGTTTGGTTTTTTTTAAAGAAATAATGGCTTAACTTTAGGTGTCATATTTCCTTCTCTGTAGATGATATTTGTTAATTCTTCTCAAGGAGCGTTTTAGAGTGACCTATTTTTTTTAACATGGTGGAATATATACTGGGAGTATCAGGAGGAAAGATGAAGAGGAGGAGAGAGTTTGGTTTGTCTGTTTGCAGAGAGAAAACAAATGTCTTATATACATCCAGCCCATAGGTTTGGAACAGATGGGCAGGTTGGCAAATGCTTTTTAAAAAAACTGCACATTTTTAATTTAATTGGAATATTCCTTCTGCGATCTTGATTCTACTGGTCCAGCCCCTTGTTCATTCTCTGCCACATTGCTATGATGGTTTATCCAGTCCTCACATAGGGAGTTTGATCAAATGCTTTCTGATTTCTTCATTCTCACAAGCCCACAAATGCTTGCCCAAATGTCGGCTGAATAGCATCCAAGAAGGAATTGGATATAGTGGAATCAAGCATACTGTAAAAGAAAGCCTTATGCCCTTAACCTAGTGATAGGACTCATGGGGAAAGAGTATGAGTTAAGAAAATTCTGAAGACTCTTCAGCTTGTTGGCATATTGTCATCAGCCATTGTAATATTTTATTTATTCTGGTTATTCGGCCATGAGGCTCTGTTGGCAAAAAGCTGTTGGCACTTTTTTTTTTGCTTTGCCCCCAAGTAAGAAGGAAAATGTGGGTTCCAATGTCCAGAATTATGTCTCTCCCTGGTTTTTGTTTCTGTGCCAGAGAATCACTGTATTAACATTTAATGAATACTTTAAGATTGCCTGGAAACCCCAAATGAAAATCACTGGATAGAGATGGCAAGAAAAAAAATAGGTTTTCTCCAGAGGTCTTGGCTTCCTTGTGTCTAGACACAAGGTGGTAGGGTCAGTTAAAATGACCCAGGAGTGATTAAGTTGGGAAAAACAAACTGATTTATTAATCTACTTCTAAAAGTTGTGTATAGGTACAGATGTACACTCACACACGCAGATATATACTGTGTTATGAAGCATTGCCAAAAGCCTTATTTTCATTTATATTGAGGCAAGAAATTTGCTTTATTATAACTAAACATGCTTGATAGATTACAGGGCATGGATGATTGTAATCCTGGAGATTTGACATGTGAACAAGACTCAGTGAATTTAGTAGGCTTGACCTATGAATGTAGATATCTAGAACTGTAGTATTACTATAGTAATAATGATTGGGATGAATACTTTAAGATGTATGTTTGTAGTATCTAATCTGATTCTCATGTGTTGTATGAAATACCATGCATGCTTAAAACTCATTCATCTATGAGGGAGGCTAAAATACTCTATTAAAACTGACCTTTTTCTGAGTTAAAGGTTTAATTGATATTAACTTGTATATGTACAGCACATATTCATAGCATGTCTTAATATGTAAAAGGTTTTAATAACGACGGATACTGTCATTCATATACAGTATTTGATGTACATTGTGATCAGGTCAGCTTAATTTTCAGTCAGTAGTCTCAACCAGTCAGGATTGAAAAGCTTTTAAGTTTCAGAGATCCTTGTGACGTATAATTTTGTATGCTGTATAATAATCACATTATTGATTGCCTTTATCAGAAAGCTGTCTGCTCTTTTCTGATAAAAGGCTTAAAGACAGCAGCAGCTGAGCTGAAGTAAGTTTTATGACTTGCTTTCTTACTGCAACATTGCTAGAATAGTTGTGTCTTTCCCCTCTTTTTTTTAAAGCTCAATTTTATTTCAGATTTTACTTGATCATTTTTATACAAGTACTGTACAGTATAGCTAAACTTTGGAGAGATGGGGTGGGTAGGCAGCAAAGGCTGTTTTCATTTTGATATAACATTGTAAGTGTCCTAACTGTGAAATTCATCATGTGGAGATAACTATAAACTAATGTAAAACATTATTGCTAACAAAGAAAAATTATATGGGCTTCTGGAATGCTTTCTAGGAACCCCCCCCCCCCCCACATGAATTATACCTCAAAGCTGCATAATTGGTTCCCTATTGTATGAGTGGATAACTAGAGGTAAAGCACAAGTTAGGTAGAATGCCAATTTTAGAAGAAAGGAAAATAATAAGAAAATATGGAGTCAATTTCCTGTGCATATTTATTTAATTGCATTTTAGTGAGAATTATTTATCAGACGTAATCTTATAGTTGCAGCTTGAGAAGAGCAATCTTTCTAGAAAAAAAAATCAGTGTATGTGTCTTCACTATCAACTGCCAGTGCTCTGATAAGGCAACACCCATTACAGGGAACACAATAAGAAAAATGATCTTTCTGCATAACAAATGTGAAAAATGGAGGCATACGTATATCCCAGTGTTATGAGTTGGCTATTAATTATTTTACTTGGCAGTCTTTGTTTTTTAAGAAGAAAAGAAGCTTCATTTACCTACTTTAAAAAAGCATCCGTCATATGTTCTGATATTATCTAAGAGCATGGCATTATTTAAATTAGTCAGATTTCTCCATCCTTTATTTTGCTGTTTAGATAAATGAGTAAGATGCAATATGTTTGTGTTGCTTCAGTAAAATGACACATCTTGCTGCATTTATTTTGTGTCTAGACATTCTATGAAAGGTCTCTAGGTGGAAATGTTTTCCTGTGTAGAAAGAACAGAGGAAATAGAAACTAGACGAGATGTTCTTCTATGACAGCTAAGCTATCTCTAAGCCCTATAATCCTGTTAACAGGTACCAGTGAATTAAACTGAACATCCCGGGACAATATTGTTAAGTTGTAAACTATAATGGATGTGGTCTTAAGGCTCTCCTAAGACATTTTGTTGCCTGAAGGGAGAGGCAAAATGAAGTCGCCCCGAGTTCGCGGAGAGGGGCGGCATACAAATCTAAATAATAAATAAATAAATAAATAAATAAATAAATAAGTGCTCAAGTCCCTATGCTGGAACCAATCAGACTGGCCACTATTTCCCATCATGGTTAGTATGTTTCATGGTACTGAGCACAGCAGACTAACACAAGGCTATGTTTTGTGATGTGTACCATATAAGGATCTCTCCCTCCCCCCAAGATTTTTTTCCACTTGTGGAATAGCAGCCATTCTCTGATTGATAGGGTTTTTCTTGCATAATCTTGATGGGTGAAGAAAGTTGGTCTCTTTGCTGCTAGAAATGCACCTTCATGGTTATTGCCCAAAAGTGGATAGGCACACATATCCAGTTGAATTGAATACAGGTTTGATTATGCAGACAAGGAAGTTGTCTCTGGTGCAGTGTACGGTCAGTGTACATGCAAAGCAACAGAATAATGGTCGTCATCATACCAATAAGAGGGGGACTAAGAAAGATAAGAAGGAATAATAGATAAGAAGGAATAATAAGGCTACATTTCTTCTACATGGTAAATACACATAGATGTTAGATAGTACTATCTAGAATTAGTGTTCAGCAGAAAGATGGCCAAGGGGAAAAACTGTCCCTATGTCTAGTTGTTTTGACCTGTGGGTCTCTGTAACACCATCCTGAGGAGAAGAATATAAAACAGTTTATGTCCAGATATCTTCTGACCCTCTCCTCCTGATCTGCACAATATACAGACCTTCTATAGAAGTCTGGCTGGTTGCAGTTGTATTTCTGCAGTTTTAACTATCTGCTGGAATCTGTACCTGTCTTGTTTGGTTACTGTACCAAACCAGACAGTTATAGAAGTACAACTGCCAGACTCAATAACTCCTCTGTAAAACGGTTTCAGCAACTTCTGAGGCAGACAGAAGTTCTTGAGTTGACACAGGAAGAATGTTCTTTGTTGTGCCTTTTTAATGCTGTTTCTAATGTTAAGTATCCTTTTCAAGTCCTGGCAGAACTCCAAAATTTGAAGGACAAATATGGGAAGAGATGGTAAAATAGAAGGGCGGCTTCTAAAATCCACTTTAATCTATACAGTTTTAAGGGTATTCAGCTCCAAACTGTTAGAGTTGCACCACGGAGCCAGTTGTTCAACCTTCTACCTATATGCAGACTCATCACCATCTTCAAACTTCAGAACTTTAACAGAGGGTTCCCTTGAGGTACCATCATTGGTACAGAGCTGTGATGGTGAACCTATGGCATGTGTGCCACAGGTGGCACAAGGAACCATATCGGAGGCCACACGAGGTGAAAAACGATCTTCCGGTTGGCCCATTTGGCCATTTTTCACCGTTCACAGGTTTCAGGAGTCTGTTATGAGGCCTGTGCGCATGCATGGGGGTTCAGCGGAGGAGAGTGTACATGCATGGGGGAGAGCCTGGGTGTGGGTATGCATGTGCTAGCGCACGTGCACACTCTTTTGCCACACGAGCCAAAAAGGTTTCGCCATCACTGTTATAGAGAGAAAAGATTAACAGAGAGTGTATACATCCCTGAAGGTCACCTATGCTCATTGCCCAGGTACTAGATGTAGTTTTGCCTAACCTCATCTGTTGCAACAGAAAAAACTGATTATCCACTTAGAAGTATGATGAGTAGGTACAGTGATTCCAATATTTATTAAACTGGGTATCTTCCAGTTATGCTGGATGAGCTGTATGGCTATCCTAGGAGAGGGAAATTTATGGTACTTAGAGGACACCAAAACTGCATTGGAAGTTTGCATGGAGCCAAATTAACATTCATAGACCAAAGTTGATTTTTTTTAAAATAAAAAAAATTACAGCTGGTTCTATAAATACACTGATTCTCACTCAAATGCAATTCCAGAAACCAATCAATCAATGGAATAGCTTGATTTCAGAAGTTGTGGATGCTGAATCACTGAAGGTTTTCAGAAAGAGACTCGACAACTATTTGTCTGAAATGGTATAAAGTCTCATGCTTGAGCAGGGGGTTGGACTAGAAAACTCTAAGGTCCGTTTCGAGTTTACTATTCTATGTAATGTTTTAATCAATATTTTAGTCCTTGCCCATTATATTGTATAACACGAACTATACAAACCTACCTGCTATCATGTGAAACCTTTACAAGGTTCGGACTGGTTCTTGAATCGGTAGCGCCCACAGAGGGAGGCTCCACCCACCTACCTGGGACACTTCTGTGGTAGAAGCTTCTAGAAGCTTCTGCACATGTGAGACCTGGTACCATGTGAGACCTGGTAGCAAAATTATTTACAACTTACCTCGGGTATATATAGATAAAGTACGCCCCACATACTTATATATTATAAATTAAATCTATAAAACACTATAGAACTAACTAAAATAATGACTAATAAATTACAATAGTAATTATTAATTTTTAAATGATCATTAATATCCAATACAATGTAAAACTAAGACATGAAAAAGCTAAAATAAAACAGCAAAGATCCAAATATAGAATATAAATATAGACCATTTCTGGGTCAGTTAACATGGGTTGTTATTAAAATTCCACCCAAGATTATGTGCTGCTGCACCAAATTTGGTTACATTTATGAATTGTGGAAGAGATAATACCTAGAAGTAATAGGCCAGCAAAAAATGATGCTTACAGGATAATAAACCTTGGAAATGATGGGTAAGAAGTAGTTCTAAAGGATGTACTGTGAAGACAGACATAGCTGATTTTTTTCAATTTGTTCTGCAATCACAAGACAGGAAAGTTTCATGAAACAATTTTTTCAACAATTTTAGGAGAGCTGAAGGGTGCCTCGAACCATTTATCTATGTATTTATGATAAACTTCAAGTGCCACTGATCTTCAACTTTCACTAAAAGGAAGATTTGGCATTCATGCAAGATCAAATTATTGTTTTATACCCATTATATGCTTTCTCAGGAGATTTCTTGCCTACTCATCACTCCCAAAAAAAAATGTGAGGGAGAAAACCCAAGTACTAAATGGCATTTGTTTCCATATCTAGGTCTGTTGAAAAAAAATACAGTCTTAAATAAGTTAAGTATGGATGATTATAGCTTGACCTTCACCAACATTTGAAAGACAGAGTTATCTGAAAAACAGCTCTTTAAAAAACAAGGACAGAATGACATCCAGAGGGGCAAAAATCAGAGGGTCACACTGAGCTTGTAAATAATTATTTCTAATAGCTTAGCATCAAAGAGTTTAAATGCTACTGGTGTGTGTAGTAGCTTTCTCTAACTTGGAAAACTTTGAATCAGTAATGGTTAATTCTTCTGAACATGTAATAGGCATATATTTTTCACTGTGCTATAAGTATCAATAATTCAAATACTGTATATAAAGCATAGTGTTTGTACATTGAAGTTAGTTATATCTTTGGTTTCTTCAGAGAAAACAATTTTGATTTTTTATTATAATTTTTTTCTGAGTCCCCTTGCTCTGTTCATCCAGTATAATATTGGAAAGAATGACCACATTGTCAAAGTAAGCGAGAAAGGTGTTTTGTGGCAAGCACAAATCATGGAGGATTTTTTAACTTCTATAAATGAGTTCAGGAAATAGAATCAAATAGTGGGCATAATGTTAATAAAAACTGTTTAGCACAAAAATGTGTTTGTATAAAACTGGAGTCTACCATGCTGAGATGGTTGTATATGAATCTGAAGTAATTTTGATTGATCATATTGATTTGTTAGAAAAATATATGGAAATAGTTATATGCCATTACATTTATTGAAAGAATAGTTACGAGAAAACATGGTATTTGGGTTTGATCTTTCTGTGTACTTAAATTTGGCTGAACAGATAATATTTTCTGCTTTATAAATGGGGAATCCAGAGCATGATATCATGGTCTTTCGAGACTGAAAGATACCAATGCAATGCATGCAAATAAATGGCACGTTTCGAGTTGCATAGGGCAAGATCTTTATTTTCAACATGGACATTTATCAGTAATTTCTTACAATAAAGTTGTAAACTTTGTCTATCATTTTTCAGATACATTAGCCATTTGTTTTCTATTGTGATATTTCTAAAGTTTGTTATACGCCACCCCAAGTTGCCCCGAGAAGGGCGGCATAGAAATCAAATAAATAAATAAGTAAGTAAGTAAGTAAATAAAGAAATAAAGAAATAAAGAAATAAACAAACAAATAAACAGGGATTATTTAGTGAAACTTGCTTGGATCACGCATATTACTTTCTTTTTCTTTACAAATAGAATCTAGTTTGTTTCTCAACAAGCTTAACAATTTAACTTCTTTTCTTTATACTGTAGAACTAATTTATTACTAATACATTATTCCTCCATTAATGATAAAGAGATTGATTTGTGAGTGAGATTTTTTTGGGGGGAGGGAGGGGGGCACACATTTCTTTTTAAACTTTGTGATAGACAGAAGACTAATCAATTTGTATAACATGGTAGCTGTAACTTTGGCCATGTTGACAGAGGGTTATGATTTTGTTTCCCCCAAACTTCTTGGGTTTCTGGTTTTTGAAGACAAATTGTTACTCCAAATTGGGAAAGGGAACTTGTTGGTGGTTTACAAGCAAGCCTGTTACTTTTTCCTATTAATTAATTGAACTATTAAGTTCTTATATTTTAACCAATTCTAGTTTTTAGAGAAAGCAATATTCTCCCTCATGGTGGATATACCAACCATGTATGGGTTAATCCTTGCTTGGTGATTGGACCAAGTCCATCACCAACCAGCATGCTTGGTGATTGGACTGAGCATGCCAAAGCTTCTACTGATCTTGTTGTTGCTCCTCCTTGCTCCAGTTTCATTTTTTCAGTCACTCAGCTAGGATCGTTGTGCTAGAGCTCTTCAGATTTGAAAGGTTTTTTTTTCATATTTAAAGGTAAAAAAAAAATCTAAATATTCTCTATTTTCAATCAATTAAAATCAATAATACCATTTAATCTCCCCAACAATACTAAATTCAATTCCATTTATGCATTAATCCAAATCAGTATCACCTACTACATATCTTATTATAATCAATACTTCTAACTTTATTAAAACAGATCAGAAATTCCTAAATTCATATATCTAAATAGAAAAAATAATTAAAGTTAAAAAAGAGCAAACAAAACAATACTCCAAGCTTAATCAACCTTTCTCAAACTCCAATTTCTTTAATCTGACCAGAACTTTGCACCAAACCCTTTTCTTTTTTCTTTTTTTGTATCCCCCTTTAATCCCCTTTTCCTTTTTATTCTTTCTATTCTTCCTTGTTAGAAAAATAAAGGGGTTATTGCATAAAACTTTGGACACTTGACAACATAGTTATGATGGTGGCAATGTCCCAGGGTTATGTGAACATCTTTTGGGATCTTCTGACAAGCAACTGCAGGGATTCACTTAATGACTGTGGCAAGAAAGGTGGTTAAGTGAGGCAGAACTCACTTAATAACCGTCTTACTCAGGAGATAGAAACGTTGGCCTCCATTGGGGTCAGAACAGAAGTCGAGGATTATCTGTCTGACCAATGCACTCTTTTAGAAGCAGATCAGCAGATCAGGAGTCCCATTTTGAAGCTCCACAGAAAACATCTTAGGGGGGAAGGCAGGTTATCCTCGACTTATAACGGTTCATTTACTGACCGCTCAAAGTCACAACGGCCTTGAAAAAAGTGACTTATGCACCCTTTTCACACTTGGGACCTTCGCAGCAGCCCAATGATCGCAGGATCAAAACTTTGCTGCCATTTCATATTTATGACTGTTGCTGTGTGTCCTGAGGTCACATGACTCCCTTTTGTTTCTAACCGATCTACATCCAGGCATGAAAATGTGCCGCTCAGACGTTATACTTTTCCACCCACACCGAAAAAAAATTAGAGGGAACATTGCTATCAGGATCCCAGAAGGATGCCTTCTCCACAGTAGTGCCTGTCCTTAGGAATGAGGTTCCAAGGTTCGAACAGCCCTCACCTTTCTGGTATTTTGAAGGCCTTCAAAGACCTGGCTTTTCACCAGACCTTTAACAATAAGAATTTATACACCTTTATTCTTTATTCTAGTCTGGGTTTGTTCTCTCTACTCTCTGTTTTTTAATGTGTTTTGCATTTTTTATCGATTCGTAAATTGTCCAGCATTTACATAGCTTCAAAAATAAAATGGCTAAAATTTTTTGGGGGGGAAGCAAAGAAAGGATCTTTTATTGAATTGACTAGCCCCAATGGCCCCTGGTCTTCTGGTTTAGATACTAATACTGGATCTATTTTTCTATTGCTTGTGATCTCTGGCTAATTGTTTGTGTGGAGATGGCCTGTTATTCATCTGATTACTAGTTTAGTTCTGTTTTGATTTTTCTGCCTCATGTGCAAAATTGTTCTTGGCATGTTTGAATGGCATTTTAGTGACCCTTTATGCAATCACCAGAATGCCAACCATTTTGTTTTGTTTATGTTCCCTTCCTTCTTCCCCAGAAACCAATGTTTGAAATAATATTTGCAATCATACTGATCAGAGAAGTGCTTCTGATGAGAAGCTAATCTTGAATTCCCTTTGAATCCTGAAGCTGAATCCTGTCTGCTTTGCAAAGGAATTTCTTTCTTTTTATTGATGCGCTGCTGGCTATTTCATTAGAATGTTTCTTGTAAAATTTATGCTGCATGGGAATAACTTTCATCTTTACACTATAACTTAGAGGAGTAATGTGCATGCTGTTTTCTGGTAAAGCAAATACATAAATTTGTATGACTATCACCATTATGATGTGTCAGAAATGTATGTATGTTTATTGAGGGACAATTTAGTGTAGTGGTGAAGGCTAGAAGCTGGAAGACCATGAGTTCTTATTCTACTTTAGGCACAAATTAACTTATGTGACCTTAGCCAGTCACTTTTTCTCAGCCCTAGGAAACAGAAAATGGCAAATCACTTCTGAAAAAAAAGTTTGCCTAAAAAAGTTTTTGGGATGTGTTCAAGCGGTTTCCAAAAGTTGGTTACAATTTAACAAAATAAAAAAGTGTATGTTATGTACTTCATATGTATGAAGATCAGATGAAACAAACAGTATTGGAAGGCAGGAAACAAATGAATTATAATAACTGAAATGTTGGGGCATAACAGTAGTGATGGGCGAACCCAACGGTGTTCGGGTTCGGTGAGTTAGGACGAACTTCATGCAAAGTTCGTCCGAACCTGAACCCAAACTCTGAATGCTCTGTAGCGTCAAACCTCCGCCCCCGGAATCCCATCGTTTTTTATTTTTATGGATTTTTAATTTTTATTTATTTTTATTTTTACGAATAAATGCCGCAGTGGCGCCGCAAGCAAAGGGAGGTCCTTTCATGCTTGCGGCGCCGCTGCAGCATCCCTTTTCATAAAAATAATTTTAAAAAATTAAAAAACGATGGGATTGTGGTGGCGGAGCTTTGACGTCACGTATACCGGCAGGTTGCTAAGCACACCAAGACGATCACTTCCTGGATTCCATCCTCCATCCATTATCCTAGTGCCGCCCCTGGAATCCAGGAAGTGATCACCTTGGCATGCTTAGCAACCTGCCAGTATATGTGACATCAAAGCTCCGCCCCCGGAATCCCTCCGTGGGATTCCCCAGCTCCTTTTGTGCCTCCCGACCGGCCGACAGCTCCCCGGTGTTCGCCTTCCTCCGCCGCCACTGGTGCCCGGCTCCTCCTCCTCTTCTCAGCAGATGACAGCCGGGCGGTTGCACTTCACAGTGCTCGGCACGAATGCTGAACTGGAGCACATTTTTTTTTAAAAAAATCGGGTTCGGCATGCCAAACATTGCAAAATTCGGTACAGACCCGAATTGTGTGAGTTCGGTTCGCCCAACACTACATAACAGCACTTTCTTCAAAGAGTTCTTTTTTAAGAAACCCTAGGTTTAGGAATACTGGTAATTCTGTATTGTCTTCTGTCAATTGTATATTTCAACCTCCTCTCCTTTAAACTCCTGGTTTCTCAACTTTCTTCGAAACCAACAATAAACTCCTGGTTTCTCATTTGGCAGCATATTGTTTTCTTGGCAATGACATGGCATCTCTTTGCCATTTCAGGTCTTTCCCTGCCCAATTGAATTTATTTTAATGACTGATGCATAAATGCAGGGTTGTGGTTTTACTTTGAATTTTCACATTTTTCCTTAAAATGGAGAATTTGATTTTGAGAGCCATTTTGTTATAGTGTTAATGTACCGGACATACCAGACTCTAAATTGTATGCCCACATTTGGCATAAAGCCAGCTGGATAATTTTGGACCAATCACCAAGAAAAAGAAGCAGTGGCAAACCACTTCTGAAAAATCTGGCAGAAAAGGTCATGTCCTTCCTCACCTCCAGTTGCTCGGAGGTAATCCTAATTTGAAGATGATAATAATTTTAAAAAAGAAATTGAAGGGTTGATTTCCTGGCTCGGTAGATTATCTACTCAGATCATGCAAGCAAATTGCACAGATTTATAAAGGATGACATAATACAGTTACTCAAATGATAGTGGAATTGAAGGCAAAGAATTGGAGAGAAAATATGAAGATTTAAATATAGAAATTGAAAGATAAGGCCTAAACCAAAAGGCCACACTGCTTGGATTGTCATAGATATTACATGATGCATTTTAACATACTAAATTCTTGGGAAGATTTTGATGTGGAAGCTGTGATTTCACATTTCTTTTGATAATATACTATAAAATATTGATAGTAAAATTACAAGGGAAAAGTTTAAAAAGTTAAATGGTTGTACAATATGGGAGTTTTTCCTTTGAACTTACGAACTTTCTTACAATATGCATACAAATAGGCATAAAATATCTATTACATTAGATAAAATAACTATTACATTAGGTTTACATTAGAAAGATATAGGAGAATGTTTTTTTGTTTCCACAGTAGAATTCACAATCTGGCAGATTTGTTTCAGCTAATACAATTTTGAGAAGAAATCCAAATACAAATTTTAAAAAAGGAAAGTACTGTATTGTAAGGAAAATAAAAGGAGTGTTTTTCAATCGAATGAAAAACTCTTTTTAATGGCAGTTTTTAACTACTGCATTTGTTTTTACAAATTTCTAATTTGACCTAATTTCTTTGGTGGAAGAATTTTTAAAGGGAACGATTAGGGACTGAAGATGAAGTTGAGATACTGTCCATATAGACATAATTATTTATATTTAACTCTGTTCTTGTAGATAAGGGGTGTCCAACTTGATTTCATTGAGAGCTGCATCAGGGATATGTTTGACCTTGGAGGGGGAGCAAATGGATGTAGCCAGAGTGGGTGTGGCCAGCTCGATATCACTCATCTCAGGGGTCCTATGGAGGTCCAAGTGCTCTGCCAATGAAAACGGAGCTTGGGACGGCTCCTCCATTTTCACTGGCAGAGGCACCATGGGCTATATCTAAGCACTCTGTGGGCTGGATCCAGCCCGCGGGCCTTGGGTTTGACACTCCTGTTGTAGATAGATTAGGAAACAGACACCACAAGAAATATTAGAATTCTACCTTATTGATATAATGTTGACATTTGAAGTCTGACAACAGTTCTCTCCCACTTCGTCTTATACCAGAGAGTCAAAGCAAACTTGAATTTCTTCCTTTCTCCTTCCTGTTTTTCAAGGCTAAATTCATATTTTCCAAATAGCTGACACATATCTTCTTCAAAGCTATCTCTATACTCTTAGATTGTTGCAAAGCATAGTTGTAACAAATCAGGATCTGTTTGAAGCTTCTTTTATTTGTTTTGCAGTTTTGCCATTCTTTTAAAAATCTTTGGTAGATATCACATGTAGGAATATTGCTATTTTGCTAATAGAGAAACTATTTATTTATTGGATTTTAATCTGCATTTATTACTTTATAAGTTACTGAAAGTGATGAACATATTTAATATTCCTTTCTCCTATTTTTCTCAAAACAACAACTCCTTTATGAGGTGGGATGGACTGGCCAAAGGTCATCCAGGCAACTTTTTTGCCTAAGGTTTCTAGGCTGGTGCCTTTTTTGAATACAGTGTTCCTTCACTTTACGTGGGGATGCGTTCTGAGACTGCCCACGAAAGTCGAATTTCCGTGAAGTAGAGATGTGGAAGTAAATATACTAATTTTGGCTACGAACAGTATCACAAGCCCTCCCTTAACACTTTAAACCCCTAAATTGCAATTTCCCATTCCCTTGGCAACCATTTAGATTATTACTCACCATGTTTATTTATTAAAGTTTATTTTAAAAATATTTATTAAAGGCGGACGAATGTTTGGCGATGACATATGACGTCATCGGGCGGGAGAAACCATGGTATAGGGGGAAAAAACCGTGAAGTATTTTTTAATTAATATTTTTGAAAAAACGTGGTATAGACTTTTCACGAAGTTTGAACCCGCGAAAATCGAGGGAACACTGTAATGTTATATGTTATTTATAGAACTAATGGATAAACTTTAGAATAAATTACTGAACCAGATTTTTCCAATTAACTTTCTGATGGAATGGGCATTTGAACCCAAAGCCACATTTTTTAGCCAGGGAAGTGAGAACTGTAGTAGAAAGAAGCTTGTGGTATTCAGTTCACATCAAAATAGGTCAATTATTACTTAGAGTCATTTTAATTTGAATGATTTTCTATATAAAACTGTTCAGTTTGGACTAAAATTAGATTTCTTCAAAACAGCAGCCTCATTCTTTTATCCACTATGAATAAAATTTGATATATAATATGCGCAGACATTAAAACAAGTGGCCCATATCTTGTTGCACTTCCCACTATATTAGGACTGGCAGTCAATTGCACCTACTTCTTGCTAGCTGCAAGAGTTAGACCAAGCTTCAGATGGTGGTTATTTTCATAGAAACATTTAAGAAAATTGCTAGCTGATTTTATATTATACTACAATTGTCATCAGAAATCAGTTGTCTTAAATTTGACCCGGTCTGGATTACTGGGGCAAATTTCAGCCACTGAATACCGATTTCAGCCACTAAATAGGGACTAAAATTGTAGTTTCCTAATGACATTTAGGAAACTATAATTAGGACAAGGGATATGGTGCCTCAGTGGCTAAGACGCTGAACTTGTCAATCAGAAGGTTGGCAGTTCAGTGGTTCAAAACCCTAGTGTTGCATAATAAAGTGAGCTCCCTTTACTTCTGCCAATGTAGCAGTTTGGAAGCATGTAAAAATGCAAGTAGAAAAATAAAGACTACTACCACTTTGGGAAGGTAATAGTGTTCCATGCCCCTTAGCATTTAGTCATGCTGACCACATGACTATGGAGATAATCAAAATCCCTAGAGACGGAAATGACTAACACACATGTGCGGGATAACCTTTACCTATACCTTTAATGACAATTATTGCCTTATTTGTCATCACTATTTTGTCATCCTGAACTCTATGTCATTTTTATTTCTTTAAAATGAACACTGCCATTTTCATGAATGCTACTACCTATTTTGATAGTACCTTACATAGGTGGCCCTTGACTTGCGACCACAATTGAGCCCATAATTTCTATTATTAAGTGAGACATTTGATAATGAGTTTTGTCCCACTTTACGATCTTTCTTGCCACAGTTGTTAAATGAATCACTGAAATTGTTAAGTTAGTAATATGGCTTCCTGTTGACTTTGTTTAACAGATGGTAACAAAAGTGGATCACATGATCCTGGGACCTCGCAACCATTATAAATATGAGTCAGTTGACAAGTATCTGAATTTTGGTCCCGTGACTATGGGGACACTGCAATGGTCATAAATGAAAAATGGTCACAAGTGACTTTTTTCAGCACTGTTGTAATTTTGAATAGTCACTAAATGAACGGTCAAGGACTACTTGTAGTTAGCATATGCCTTGAGTCAAGAGTGTTTCTGAAAATAATCTCATTTCACAAAATTCCTTCAATGTCTCTCAATATTTCCAAGTTTCAGTATCTCTTCTTCATCTCTTTTTCAGCAACTGAACCTCCAGATTTAGCACTTGCATTATGATTTCAGTAACAACGGAAGAGTACTGATCTCCATGCTCGTGAATGGATTAACTCCTCCTATTATCCAATCAGGACTAAGTCTGCAAAGTAGACAACATGCCCCCTCTTACTGTGACTTCCCCATTTTAGACTCAGTCTGTCCTTGGACATAGACATGGTGTTAAGACCTCCCATTCATATATGAATTTTAAAGGAGGAATATTTACTTGTTTACTAGCTGCTGTTCCTTTCCAGTGAGAAGGGCTTGCATGACACCGCTGTCAGTGGTTCACAGAACGTCGGAGTTGGCTGCGCTGTCCATTTGTTCTGATCTCTATGTTTTCCATGCGGACAGAGTGTTGCATCTTGATCCCACCTTTGTTCCCAAGATTAACTCGTAGTTCCACAGATCCCAGGAATTGATTCTTCCAAATTTCTGTCCTCAACCGGTTCATATGCTGGAACACATGTGGCATACACTGGAAGTTTGTAGAACATTCAAGATCTACATTTCACGTACTTCTTCATTTCAGAGATCTGAATTACTTTTAGTTTCCTTTCAACCTTTATTAATGGGTTCCAAGGTTTCTTCTTCCACTGTCGGGCAGTGGATTAGAGCCTGTATTGTGAAGGTCTATGAAGCTAAGGGTTTACCTCTCCCGAGACACATCACCACTCATTCTACAAGGAGTGCAGCTATTTCAGCTGCTTGGCCAATACAAGCTTCACTGGAGGAAGTCTGTTGACAGTCACCTGGTCTTCTCCATCTCCCTTCGTATGCCATAAACTGTATTCGTATGCTTCAGCAGAGACTGCATTTGGTCAGCAAGTACTGCAGCGTGTTCGATCGGACTAGGAGGTGCAAGGCTGGGTCACTCCTTCCCATTAGGATATACAGCTCTGGTATGTCCCATTCAGTGGTGGGTTGTAAATTATTTTGCTACCAATTCTCTCTCTCATGCACAACACTTCTCCACATGCACAGAAGCATCCTGGGCAGGTGGGCGGAGCCTCTCTTCACCTGTGCTACCGGTTCTAAGAACTGGTCCAAACCAGGAGCAACCCACTGCTGGTCCCATTTATAGATGCTGTCTCCACGAGCCTGGAGATGGAGTGTTAGTCTTGCCTGATACGCTCCATCTCGTAGCCATGGAGACAGCATCTTTTCCCACCAGAAGGCATCTGGCCTTGCCTTTTGGGGTCTTCTTCAAGCATTGGGAGCACTATGCCAGTCTGCATTAACACCTTGATCAAAAACGTGGAAGTCATAGTAAGAGGAGGTGCAGACTCAGTCCTGATTGGATAATAGATGGATGCTGTCTCCACGGCTATGAGGTGAAGCATATCAGATAAGACCAAAGCCCCATCTCTGTAATTTAGTAGTTTTAGCTTTTGAATTATCATATTTTTCACTCTGTTGAATTCCAGAGTGGAGGAGTGTCTGGGTGAATTCAAGTTTGTAATCACTTGTTGAATCAATAGGTATTTTTGAAGACACATCTTTAGAAATCCATTAAATACCTCTCACTTGTTCACAAATGTCAAAATATTACCTGTCTTCAGATATATTTTCATTTTAGATCAAATTAGTTGCTAATAAAAAAAGTGAAGAAACAACACAATGTGTCTGAAATCAACATTTTAATGCCATTGGATTTGTTATTATTAATGTAGGCTATATCATACTGTTAAGCAATTATGTTGTTAAAATATAAGCCTGTGAATATTGACAAAAAAAATCAAATGTTATAGTTTGAACAACAGTGATGCTCATAAACAATACTTTTTGTTGTTCATTTCATGTTAGCATTATGTTACTTTCATTGCACTGCTGTTCATTATTTTATAACCAACAAAAGTACTTTTTGCGCAGAAATGATTTTCTATGGCGTCTTAAATAAATGATTCAGTTTGGATCATAGCATTGAGTTATATAGTAATATCTGCACGGAATTTTGCTTTTGCAGTATCTTATTTATTTTTAAATTATCATAGAAATTCAGTGATTACAAGTGCACTAGTGTGCCTTCGTCCCCTGTCCTATTGCTCTCCTATATCTCCTATACCTTTCTATTCTTTCATAGATATATTTTACTATGAGTATCTCCTCTATAACCTTCATCATGTATTTTACTATGTGTGTATATATATACATACCCACTAAAACTCTCATATTGCATATTGGACAAAATAAATAAATAAATAAATAAATAAATAAATAAATAAATAAATAAATAAATAAATAAATAAATGATTGCACAAAGACCCCTTTTGTTATTAACAGTTCTACTCTGAATTAGTTCAGAAAATATTTGCTATTTTGCACACATTTCATATACCGGTTGGAAGTTGCTTGTGGCTAAGAACACAGTGTGTGAATGTGGAGATATGTAGAATCTGGCCCATTTGTTAGTCTGCTGATCATTACCAGTAAAATGTATTGAAAGTGATGTGTTTCTGGCCAATGATAAAGCTAGAAAAAGTGGCCTTATTTTAATAGGTTAAGTAACATCAATTTTGCAAAATAAATAATAGTATGTTGGTTATACGTAATATACGAGTCTGTGGAGAGGGGCAGCATACAAATCCAATCCAATCAATCAATCAATCAATCAATCAATCAATCAATCAATACCAGCTATATTTAAAGTAATTACTCTGCTTGTTTTTTCCCCTTCTATTCTTGGTTTTGTTGTTCCAAATATTTACCCGTTACAGGGTGATCGGTTTCTGACTCTGCCAGCTGGAAAAAACCATTTCCAGAATCTTCTCCATGTTTTTAATCGGAAAATATATTATTCTTTATTCTTTAAAATACTGGATAACTATTTTCAATAGCATGTTCTCCACATACAAAATAAAATGTGTATCCGTAATACTGCATACTTTATCTGTTCCCAGAAATTATATATACAGATAGTCCCTGACTTATGATTTCAGTTGACCCCAAAGATTTTCACTGCGAAGTAAAACAGTTATTATGTGAGTTTTGTCCCATTTTGCAAACTTTCTTGCCACAGTTGTTAAGTGAATCACTGCAAATAACATATTGTTACAGTAAGTGTCCCAAAGGTGCTTTTTAAGAGGCAACCAGACCTTCTAGTTTTTCTTTGGAGATGTTTCGCTTCTCATGCTGAAGCTGAAAAAGTTTCTTGGATGAGAAGCAAGATGTCTTCAAAGGAACCCCCCCCCCCCCCCTAGAAAGTCCAGGTTCCTCTTGAAAAAGCACATTTAGGGCAACCATGACCTCGACGACTGAGACTCTCCATAGACATGTTAAAAGAATATGGTTTCACCATTGACTTTGCTTGTCAGAAAGTTGCAAAAGGTCACCACAAGACCCCATCATAAATATTTATTTGTTTGTTTATTTGTTTGTTTGTTCATTTATTTGTTTATTAAACATGTATAGGATAGTAGTAGTTTGTATAAACACAACATAAGTGAAAAGTAACGATAAAAGAGAACATTAAGACAGTAGGTCAGATTTTGATCATATGACCATGGAGAGTAAGTCTAAAAAATGTTCATAAATCACTGTCCACAGTGCTGTGGAATTTTGAATGGTCACTAAATGAATTGTTGTAAGTTGTATTGTTATAACGTAATCTTAGATAGGGTGGTAGAGAATACTGTGCAAGCTTACAAATACTTTATTGCTTTGATTTTTGGAAATTCGCTGAATTGTTAGTGACTTAAATTATACAGTCTCTTTACAAAGCAACAAATTGCTTTCTGGTAATAAATGAATTAGGTTTGTATTTTCTCTATTAAAAGTGCTACAATATTGCTTCCGACAGGAATTGCAATATTCGATTTATTTCAACAAGACTGGAAATACGATGGATATTTACATGGCCAGGGTGATAATGTGAGCATTTAGCAATTGAAATAGATGTTTCTAGGTATCAAAAACTTCACCTCTGAGAGAGAATCAGTCAGGCGTTCTTGGCATAAAAAAATAAATTAAAAATGTAATTGGCTAGTTTCCAAATGCTTTCCAATAGAGTCACTTGGCTAACAACATTACACAATCGAGCCCAGAATTTATGTTGCTAAGTGAGAAATTTGTTAATAAGTTTTGCCTCACTTTACAATTTTTCTTGTCATATTTGGTTAAGTGAAGCGTTACATTAGTAATCAGGTTTTCAGTGAATAAGGCTTCCCCATTGACCTTGCTTGTCAGAACGTTATAAAAAATGATCACATGACCTTGGGTCATTGCAACCGTCATAAATATGAAGCACCGGATATAAATCATGTGACAGTGGGGATGCTGCAATGGTCATAAGTATGAAAAATCATTATAAGTAAATTTTTCAGTGCTGTTGTAACTTTGAATGGTCACTAAATGAATTGTAAGTCAGACCAGGACATACCTGCCACTTAATCAAAAGTCTTTATGTAAGTCATTTTCTTAATCTTCACTGATGCTTCATTAGTTCTCATAGATCAGTTTCCAAAAAATAAAGCATTTCTCCATAGTAAGTGGAGCTAGCATTCAGGAATAGGTTGACCTCTTCTGTTCAGCCTATAGGACTCGGCCTGTGAAAGTTGTTAAACTCCGCCTCTGTCGCTAGGATCCCCAGTTTTGCCTCAGTCCTCAGTCTGGACAGACGGGTCAAGGTTTTCACCCATTCTAGGATTCTTCTTCCAACCTAGTTTTCTTCATTGGAATTCTTCATTGCAGAAGTTGACTGGCTTATTCCCCAGCGGAGAGTATGCCTTAGGGCTTAATTGCTGAGTGGATGGCTATATGGCTCCGGCCAGTATGGCCACATGGTGGCATGGTACAAGGTAGGGGCTTGCCTATTTGTCTGCCATGGAAGCTAATGTGCTCCAAGAAGAAATCTCGGGCTGTTCCCTTTTGTGACTGTTGATTCCGCAGATCCTAGAATTCCTACAGGACAGCATGGACCAAGGGCCTATCATCAAATACTCTCTGGAGACAGGTGGCAGCACTTTCTTTGGTTTTAAGTTGTGGTTCTCTTCAATCCCTGCCAAGACATCCCTCAGTACATTGTTTCCTCAGAGGGGCTACCAATCTCTATTCCCCGACAGTCCATAGATATCCAACCTGGAACCTTTCCAGGTTTCTGAACCCGTTGACTGGTCCACCATTATGGTCAGCCAGCCTGTGATACCTGACTTGCAAAGTGGAGTATTTATTGGCCATCACTTCTGCTTGGAAGAGCTAACAGTCCATCAGGATCTATGCATTTTCCGTGTGAATAGGGTGGTGTTATGATTGGATCCTTTCTTTATACCAAAAATAAACTCCTGGTTTCACAAGTCCCAGGAACTTATTGTGCCAAATTTCTGTTCCAAGCCAGTTCATCCCTTAGAATTAAACTGGCACACACTAGATGTTAGGTGGGCCAGATCGAACACTTGGCAGTTTTTTCTGTGTGAATAGAATAGAACAGAATAAAACAGAACTCTTTGTTGGCCAAGTGTGATTGGACATACAGTACAAGGAATTTGTCTTTAGTGAATCTGCTCTCAGTGTAAATGAAAGAAAAAATACATTCATCAAGTATCATAAAATACGCTTCTATTTAGCTTACTTCTCTTATTCACTCCTAAAATGATTATTTTTATGTATTTTTAAAAGCACAATTTAAAACAATACAGTGATCCCCCGTTTATTGCGTCCCCAACCATTGCGAATAGGGTACTTCGCTATTTTTCAACCCGGAAGTCAAAAATACCATCTACGCATGCGTGCCGGGCACGCATGCGTAGATGGCAGCGGCTTCCCTGGGTCTTCCCCCTCTTGCTGGCGTCAGCGAGGAGTTTCCCCACCGCCCACGCAAACTCCTCGCTGCCGCCCGCCCTTCGCCCGCCCACGCCGTTCATTCTCGCCGCACGGGCCTGTCCACGCTGTCTCTCGGCGCTTTCCAGCTGAGTCCGGGAGCGAACTCGCTCCCCGACTCAGCTGGAAAGCGCCGAGAGACAGCGTGGACAGGCCCGTTCCTTGGCGCTGTCACTCGGGGCTTTCGTGCTGAGTCCGGGAGCGAACTCGCTCCCCGACTCAGCACGAAAGCCCCGAGAGACAGCGTGGACAGGCCCGTTCCTTGGCGCTGTCTCTCGGGGCTTTCGTGCTGAGTCCGGGAGCGAACTCGCTCCCCGACTCAGCTGGAAAGCCCCGAGAGACAGCGCCAAGGAACGGGCCTGTCCACGCTGTCTCTCGGCGCTTTCCAGCTGAGTCGGGGAGCGAGTTCGCTCCCGGACTCAGCACGAAAGCGCCGAGAGACAGCGCCTCCCGGACCCCCAACCCGGGTTTGGGGGGTGGTAGGAAGCTCCCATTGTTGGCGGAGACCTTTTAAAACACTCGCGCGGCTTCCAGGACTCGGTTTGGAAGCCGCGCGAGTGTTTTAAAAGGTCTCCGCCAACAATGGGAGCTTCCTAGCACCCCCCCCCGAGCCCCCAACCCGGGTTTGGGGGGTGGTAGGAAGCTCCCATTGTTGGCGGAGACCTTTTAAAACACTCGCGCGGCTTCCAGGACTCGGTTTGGAAGCCGCGCGAGTGTTTTAAAAGGTCTCCGCCAACAATGGGAGCTTCCTAGCACCCCCCCCGAGCCCCCAACCCGGGTTTGGGGGGTGGTAGGAAGCTCCCATTGTTGGCGGAGACCTTTTAAAACACTCGCGCGGCTTCCAGGACTCGGTTTGGAAGCCGCGCGAGTGTTTTAAAAGGTCTCCGCCAACAATGGGAGCTTCCTAGCACCCCCCCGAGCCCCCAACCCGGGTTTGGGGGGTGGTAGGAAGCTCCCATTGTTGGCGGAGACCTTTTAAAACACTCGCGCGGCTTCCAGGACTCAGTTTGGAAGCCGCGCGAGTGTTTTAAAAGGTCTCCGCCAACAATGGGAGCTTCCTAGCACCCCCCCGAGCCCCCAACCCGGGTTTGGGGGGTGGTAGGAAGCTCCCATTGTTGGCGGAGACCTTTTAAAACACTCGCGCGGCTTCCAGGACTCGGTTTGGAAGCCGCGCGAGTGTTTTAAAAGGTCTCCGCCAACAATGGGAGCTTCCTAGCACCCCCCAAACCCGGGTTGGGGGCTCGGGGGTGTGCTAGCGAGCCTCCCATGTCGGCGGGGATGTTTTAAAACACCCGCGCGACTTTCCAATGAGTCCCGAAGACAACGCGTTTGTCTTCGGGACTCATTGGAAAGTCGCGCGGGTGTTTTAAAACATCCCCGCCGACATGGGAGGCTCGCTAGCACACCCCCGAACCCCCAACCCGGGTTTGGGGGTGTGCTAGCGAGCCCCTCATGTCGGCGGGGATGTTTTAAAACACCCGCGCCGCCCCCAATCTTAGGCTCCTCGCTAGCGCTGCGGAAGTAAAAACACCCTCTGCACATGCGCAGAGGGTGTTTTTACTTCCGCAGCGCTACTTCGCGAAAACCCGCTCGTTGCGGGGGGTCCTGGAACGGAACCCTCGCAAAGAGCGGGGGATCACTGTATATCAATTTAAAATATTAAAATCAGAATTTGTTTTGAAGAGGAGCTCCATCTATCATTAATTGCTGTGATGATAAGAATTACTTTCATCTTGTCTGGTGAAAGATAAAATTATGACAATTTTTTTTGTTTACTCCATTTGAGAAAAGTGTAATAATCATAGTTGTTTATTTTCTACTTCTTTAGTTTAATTCAGTGCCTGTTAGCATATCTGCTAGTAAACTAGGCCCAGGGGAATCCTGCCCACAGACACAAAAAATCCCACTTCAGATTAAACGGATTTATAGAAGTTAAATCTTTTTCTTTTCAGTGAAGTTTTTAGGGCAACTCTTTCTTCGAAGTAAAGCTTAGATCAGCATTACTCCGCAGTCTGCATTGGTTGCCGATCAATTTCCGGTCACAATTCAAAGTGTTGGTTATGACCTATAAAGCCCTTCATGGCATCGTACCAGAATATCTCTGAGACCGCCTTCTGCTGCATGAATCCCAGCGACCGATTAGGTCCCACAGAGTGGGCCTTCTCCGGGTCCCGTCGACTAAACAATGTCGCTTGGCGGACCCAGGGGAAGAGCCTTCTATGTAGTGGCCCCGACTCTCTGGAACCAATTCCCCCCAGAGATTAGAACTGCCCCCAACCTCCTTGCCTTTCGTAAACTCCTCAAAACCCACCTTTGCCGTCAGGCATGGGGAACAGATATGTCCCCCGGGCCTATACAATTTATGTATGGTAAGTTTGTTTGTACGTATGTCTGCTTAATAATGGGGTTTGTAAAACATTTTAAATTGTAAATTATTAGATTTGTTATGAACTGTTTTATTCTGTTGTGAGCCGTGCCGAGTCTACGGAGAGGGGCGGCATACAAATCTAATAAATAAATAAATAAAGTTCCAGATGTAGAAAGCAAGACTACTGAGAACTGGTGGGAAAGAACCAAAGAAGGCACTGAAGAGCACTTTAAACACATCAAAAGCACTGAGCCCACAACTTGAGCCAAAGAGCCTTTTCCTCTTTCCCCCCTAATTACACATTCTAGAACTCAACGCATTAAATGTTTGCTAGAACCAATTTGAAGCCTGTCAGAGCTTCCCTTGAGCTTAATGGAGCTTACTCCTAAGGAAAATGAGCATTTCAGACCTAATTATTTGAATGTTCTAAATGGAGACAAAATTGAACAGTTCCAGAATACATTATTTCAGTTTGTTCTTCCCCCTAGTATAGCTGTGGAGGAATCATTATAGTAGCCTGGTTTAAATTCTTCCAAAATGCAGTACTCTCAAAGCAACAATTGTGGTTTCTGTGATTCAAAGAAAATGAGGTATAAGCTTTAATTTTAGAAACCTTGATCCCAATTTTGCTTTGAACTATTCTTCACCATAACCTATTATGTGCAAAATTTAAATGTATCTCTATGTGCAATATTTACATGCAAGTGGCTATATGTGCAATACTGTATTTCATGTGCAAGTGGCTATACAAATTGAATGAAGGAATCAATGAATGAATAAGATTTTGAGTTAATTGTACATTCCAATGGTGATTAGCAATAATAGGCAAGATTGTCAGATTATTCTCTCTGCCACTGCAGGTACAGCTCAGGAAATATTTGATCTTCCAGGATATGGTTGCCTCCAATGATTTCCCAGCCTATTATGAATAGTCCTTGACTTACAATCATTGATTCAGAGTTACAATGGCATTGCAAAAAGTGGCTTACAACCTGTCTTCAAAGTTACAATTGTTGTACCACCCCATGTGGCCATGTGATTGCAATTCACTTGATCATTGTAAAAATGTTCATAGAATCAGACCCTATTTGTTTAATAACCAAATTGGTTAGTGATTTAAATCCTAATCCAAATTGTGGTGATTACTCGTATCATCTATGAGTGATTTATGTTACAGTGGTGGTTTCTCAAGACCCACAGTGCTGTTGTAAATATTTTCTAGGACTTTGTGAGATGAAACTATAATACCTTTATCTTTTTATTTTACCTTCTTATCAAGTTGGGAGAAAATATTCGAAAGACAAGTTACCTCTTTTTCTTTACATTAAAAAGTATAAATAAAAAGTGAAAATAGAATAGATGCTATTCTTCTTCAAGATATAAATATCATGTGAAAGCCAAATGGCAAAAAACTGCATAATTCACTTTGCTTACTAATTACTCAAGGACAATAGTGTAGACTTCCAGAGAACATCAAGTAAATGGCTTGAATCTAAAACTGCTGTTGCACCAAGTGATAAATGCTTCTCTGTTTGGAAGCTGGATACCTGATTTTCTCTGAACAGTATTAACTTTATTCTGCACCAGTTTCCCAACTTTTGGGGAGTTTATTGAATAGGAGGTCAACAAAAAGTAGGTTTCTCCTTTAAAAATTAGAGTTTCGTTTACATAATAATATAATTTTGTCCAAATTTTGTAGATTTAGATTAATTTTAGATTAATCACATGTACAAACCCTTTTCACCAAGTGTAGATTCTCTTGGGAGTCTTAGATAGTCTCGGATTTCTAATTTGTATATCTTTTTTTACACACATGTTTGCAAACACCTGTGTGCTGTATTCACAGTTAAAATAGGTGATGACAACATGCAAAATGGGTCCCATTGGTTTGTTTGTTCTCACTATTTCCCTCCCGGTTACTTAAAAAAGTGTAACATTTGCAGAGTCTTGGTGAGGCTGCCTTTAGGAAACATTTCAATTTCCCCCCAAATACTTGTATTAAGATTACAGTTGGAAGGGTAAAAACTAATCAAACAATTCTACTAAATTATCACAATGTCTTAAGATAGAATAAATGCATACTTCTTCCCAGTTCTCATCTCTTAACTATTAACAAAGCCTTAAAGTCTTATCATTCATTCCCAGTTAACAAAATTCCATTAAATGCTACCAAGTATAACTGCATGATTAAGCTTGAACAAATAAGTCCACTCTGAATTCCTTTCCTGCACTTTGAATGATCTTAGGTTTTAATTTTTTAAAATAACGTCCTTGATTCTGATTTTCTTTATTTTCTCTCTGTCATCTCTTGGCAAATCCTTCAAATTTTTAACAGAGCTCTTTTGTAAATCCAGTTAAAAATATCTGTATCATTCTTCTGAATTAATACTTGTATGTCCTTTTCAGATGTCAAGATATTAATCATTTTCACTTGTATATCCAGTGCATGCATATATATTTGCATACCATTCTTATAGCCTTAAATCCACATTCAAATCAACATTTATTTTTATCTGGTATAACTTTTGTAATAGTGTAACCATCTCTCTATGATGTTGGATATACTTAAAATTAATTTCTCAATCCAAGAGACTCAAATCTCTATAAAAGCATTATCTGTTATAATATATTTTCCATTTTGTATTAGCATATCTCTTTAACTAAGTTTTAGTTTTCTCTGGTTCCCTCTAAAGGTCCAACACTTCAAAGTCCCTCCTTATCATTTATTGAAACCAAAACAGTAATCTACTTAAAGCAAGGGGATCAAGCTCAATTCAATTGGGGACCAGATCAGGGCTGTGGTTGATCTTGGGGTGCCGGCCAGGCACGGCCAATTGGGTGGGCATGACCAGTTTGATGCCACTCACTGGATGTGACCAACTGCGTGGGGATGACCAGCTTGACACCACTCACTGGGCATGTTTCCTCTTCTCATTGGGTAGACTGGACCAAAGCCACAGTGACATGGGCTGACCCCCTACATTTTCTAGGGAGGCCTGGATCCAACCACATTGTGGGATGCATCTGACCCAGGGGCCTTGAGATTGACACCTCTGGTTTAAGGATTCTATTTTTTTTCCTATACAGTACTGCTTAATTTCCTTTGCATCATTAATTTTCTTTGCTATAAATGTGGAAAACTCTAGGAAAGTGCAGGTAGTCTTCGACTTACAACCAATCATTTAATAACCATTCAAAGTTAACAGTGGAACTGGAAAAAATGACCTTGGATTTCTGTGATCAAAATTCACTTGGTAATTGGCATGCATTTATGATGGTTGCAGCATCTTGGGGTCATGTGATCACCATTTGCAGCCTTCTCAGGGGGCTTGCAAAAAGAAATGTCAATAGGGAAAACCAAATTTGCTTAACCACCCAAGGGGGTTACTTCTCTGTGGCTGCCCTGATGTTATGGAACCAACTTCCTCCAATGTCCGTAGTGCTCTCACCCTACTGTCCTTCCGAAAGGCTGTGACGACCTGGTTTTGCCAGCGAGTCTGGGGGCTGTGAATGTAACATCTTATCACGTTCGATTTGTAACTGTTTCTGTATATATGTGGGTTTGATTGGATAGTTCATTAGGGTTTATTATGGGTTTTACTGTTCTTATTACATATCACTTTGTTTATTGTATGTTCCATTTACTGTTGTAAGCCGTCCGGAGTCCCATTAGGATTCGGCGGCATAGAAGTCAAATTAAATTAAATTAAATTAAATTAAATTGATGAAATTAAAGAGACTGCAAAATTGGACACAACTCTTTTAAAAACTACATTGCTTAGTGATGGAAGTTCCAGTTGTGAGTGTAAATTGAGGATTATTTATGTTATGAATTGATATGGTGATATTTATATTGCTCTAAGATGCTCAGTGTACTTTTTATTAGTCTTTTTAGAATACAGAACCTTTTTTCCCCTTTTAGCTGAAAATGGTATTGAATATACACCCTGTTGAAATTGACACCATGAACTAACCCTATAATAATTACTTGCCCTTGGGCGGTGGACTAAAAAAAATGTTGAATTGCACAAGGTATATAAATATATGAGGTCATATTTCTTTTTTGGCTGTACTGAAAGAGGAAAGCAGGGTTCATACATTGCACTAAGCAATATTGTGATTTGTTAGGAAATTAAAGCCGAGCCCAGTTTGGAAATCCAATCTATATTTTTAATCAATCTTTTAATACTTACACATTTTTGTGTTAAAATTTTAACATTTAAATAGACAAAATACTTATTTTACATATTTAAAAGGAATAGCAATACTAAAGAAAGCCAAAACAATTAGGATGTTGCCTATATTAAATGGTTTCAAGTAAGGAATAACACTTTCTAAAGTAGATGATGGTTTTAAAATATGAAAAACCATATTTTGAAATTACTGTTACACTATAAGGAAAGCATGCAGAGTGCATATGTCTGTGTGTGAGACAGAGAGAGACTATATAGAACAGTGGTTCTCAACCTTTGTAATGCCGGGACCCCTTAATACAGTTCCTCGTGTTGTGGTGACCCCCAACCATAAGTCTAGTGCCAATTCTCCCAACAGAGCTTTAAGCTGATTGGCAGGAAGGTCAGAGGGATACCCCCACAGTAAACACCTGATTGGTCAGATTGTAAAAATATGTTCCAAGGCGCCAGAATAGAAGCTTTAGTTCCTAACACCATGAGAAATTTGTCTTTTGCCATGGTCTTAGGCGACCTCTGTGAAACGGGTGTTTGACCCCCAAAGGAGTCCCGACCCCCAGGTTGAGAACCACTGGTATACAAGGTTACATTTAATACACACACGCGTGCATGCACACACTCTCTCTCTCACACACACACACACAATTCAGCTCAAAGTGGCATGCAAACCTAATATTCCACCTATTTTCCTGACAACAATAGTCTTGCGAGTTGTGGTGGACTAAAAGTGGCCTAAAATCACAAGGCAGATTTTTGTGAGTAAGGCAGAATTAGAACTCACAGTTTCCTGCTTTCTAGGCAGGTACTTTCACCGCTATATCAAACGGAGTCTTTTATTTCCTATTTGATTTGCAGTATATTCTATTTATAAAAAGTATAGAAGAATGTGTGAAAGAACATTGTTTAAAAAGAAACATGGAATAATTTCAAATATTAACATTTGGTTTCCATTTCTTATTTATCTCTGAATAGAGTGGCCTAATTACCTTTATACACATTTCTTTCTTGATAGAAATATTAAACATACTTAACATGAAATATATGTATAACACTGAATTAATGTATTATGTTTTCTTGTGCATAGTTATTTGTTTCCTTTTGTTAAGCATATTTTCAAAGCTTTGTTGAATAATGTATGTTTAAACAAAATCAGATAAATAAATTATTTCTGAACTCAGGTAAATCTTTTTACTTTTATCCCTGAAAAAATATTTTTGAAATATTGTGTGTTGTGAGTTGAGGCAAAAAAATACCAACCCATGTTATTATTGAAGCATATATTATTATATATATGAGTGTTGGGGTGATAAATATGTAAGATAAAAATAAATCACCTAAAATGTCAGGAATGGAAAATGTTTTTGGGAAAATATTACAGACAATAGAGGGGTTTATTTAACTTTCTTTTTATATTCTAGTTTGCTCACAATAATAATTGTGTTTCAGGTTGTACATTTTCTAAGGAAATGATTAAAACACTAAAAATGAGAATTTATCATAAAGTGGTCATTCCTGAATAATTGTGGGATAAATATTTATAACGTCAGACTAAACAGCAAGGGAATTTTTATTGTAATGTGTAAAGGTTATTACATATCTACATGTAAATATTTCCTCAATACCTTTGAAAAGCCTTACTGCCCAAAATTTACAGTTGCTAAGTGAGGCATTCGTTAAACAAGGATTATCTATATTCCTTTTGTGAACTGAAGCTTGTTACCTTCTCCATGGTGGGTGGACCCAACATCCAAATATGGGATGACAACGTCCATTTAGCCAATGAGGACTGAGTCTATCAAATTTTAGATCTCTGCCTCTGCCTCATTGCCCCTTATTTGACTCAGTCCTTGGTCTGACAGGATATGTATGTTTCACTCTCCCATCTTGAGATATCATCCCCACCTTTCTATGGGTCAAGAGTTTGAGATTTGAGAGTTTCACCCTCAGCTAACTTCTTTTAACATTGTCGGAGTCAATGGTTGCGTAGTGCCACAGCAAAAGCTTACAACCTCCAATCCTAGTCCAGACTGAGTTGTATGATACTGGCACTCAGTGCACACTGCAGCATAGTCCACATAAGCATCCATCAAGGTGGTCTGCATAGTGGCCACCTCGGCCTCACCAATGCCTTTTATCTGCCACTAGAAAATTGATGTTTTTGCTTCAGCGGAGGCAACATTTGGTTGCCAGATGCTTCAAAGGGTGCACTCTAACCAGACCTAGCCCTCCCAATGGACAGATGGCTTTGGTATGTCCCATACTTGGATGTTGGCTCCACCCACTATGGAGAAGGGGTGTTGGTTCTTACCTAATACACCTCTTCTTGTAGGATGGAGCCAACACCCAATCCCGCCCAAAGTCCGGTCTGCATTCTGGGACATAAAATTTTAATATTTTAATTTTTGAATGGACTTTGGAACACATGCCGAGTCTGACTATTGGTCTTCACCAAAGAGGGGGCAATGGAGGCAGAGGCAGAGATCTGCAGTTTGACAAACTCAGTCCTCATTGGCTGAATGGATGGTGCAATCTCATATTTGGATGTTGACTCCATCCTACAAGAAGAGGTGTATCAGGTGTATCAACACCCCTTCTTATATTTGTCTTATTAAGCAATAGACTAAACATCTAACATGCAATTGCATGCAGAAGTTTCATTCTTTGCATCTCCTTTCTCAATGATATAAGCTTTACCAGGTAGAGCAGAGAAGAAATACAACTTGATAAGCTAATTCTATTTAGTCATCAATGGATACGTGGAAATAAACCACATTTACACACCATTCAAAAGGGGTTCTACAGTTAGAAAACTAAGAGACACATCCTCTCCAGCAGTCCGAACTCAGCTAAACAGGAATTAACTTCAGCCAGTCAAGCAGTAAACAATACCATAATCATGAAGCTACCAAGGAGCAAACCACACCTCCATCAACACTAGCAGGGCAAGATACTTGTGGGGTTTGCTCCCTGATTATACATTTACTACCAATAATGGTTTACTACCCCAGTTAAGCAATGAAATGTCTACAAGCAAACAACAAATCTCAGAGACCACCAAGAACTCCATAATTCTACTTTAAATAATCTTGAAAGTTTGAAAGTACAATGCAGAGATAGTATATCGGCTTACAACAATTTGCTTAGTAGTTTGATGTTAAAACAGCATTGAAAAAAGTAACTTGTGACCATTTTTCACACAAGTGTTGCAGCATCTCTATGGTCATATGATCAAAAATCAGATTCTTGACAACTGACTCATATTTATGATCACTGTGGTGTTTCAGGGTCACATGACCACCTTTTGCAATTTTCTGACAGACAAAATCAATGGGGAAGCCAGATTCATTTAACAACCGTGTTACTAACTTAACAACTGTAGTGATTAACGGTAATAACAGTGGCATTAAAAGTTGTAAAATGGGGCAAAACTCAATTAACAACTGTCTTGCTTAACAACATACATTTTTGGCTCAATTGTGATTGTTAATTGGGGATTACTCAAATGTCTATCATCACCTTTAAACCCCAATAACTTACAGAAGGTTCCTCCTAAGTCTCTTGCTCCACCTACTCTGAAGTGAGTGGAGCTCTGTGGACTCTGCTTTCTCTTATCTGACCATTCCCTCGTTTTTTTGCCTGGTTGCCCTAAGTCATTATGAAATCCATTTGTTTGAGATCATGGAGAACTGCTTTCCTTAGTGCATCTTTAATACTGTATTCTGCTAGATGGTTATATAGTTCCAGATAGTATAATGCTATTAGGACTCTGTCCATAACTATTGGGTTGGCAATATACAGTAATACCTCATGATACGAACTTAATTGGTGCAAGGAGGAGGTTCGTATGACGAAAGGTTCGTAAGACGAAACATTGTTTCCCATAGGAAACAATGTAAAATCAATTAATCCGTGCAACCAAAAAACCCCCGCAAAAAAACGGCTTTCGGCGACTGCTGGGAAGCCGCGCGGCTGTTTTAAAAGGTGACAGCCGGCCTGGGGGGCTTCCCAGCACCCCCCCGAACCCGGGTTCGGGGTTCAGGGGGGTGCTGGGAAGCCCCCCAGGCCGGCTGCAACCTTTTAAAACAGCCGCGCCGCTTCCCAGCTGTCTCCTGAAGCCGAACGCCAAAGCCGAACTTCCGCATTCGGCTTCGGGAGACAGCTGGGAAGCGGCGCGGCTGTTTTAAAAGGTGACAGCCGGGCTGGGGGGCTTTCCAGCAGCCTCCCGAACTGAACCCGGGGTTCAGAAAAATGTTGCCTCTTCTTAAGAACTTTGTTCGAGTTACGACCCGGCGTTCGGGAGGCTTCTGGGAAGCCCCGCCGCCCGGCTGTCACCTTTTAAAACAGCCGCGCGGCTTCCCAGCAGTCTCCAAACGCCGGTTCGTAACTCGAAAAAAGTTCGTAAGAAGAGGCAAAATTTTCTGAACCCCGGGTTCGTATCACGAGTTGTTCGTAAGATGAGGGGTTCGTATCTTGAGGTACCACTGTATTGGGTGCAGGTGTTGAAGACTTCCACAAGAGGGAGTTAGAGTTTATAGCTTATTTCTGAGTCACCCTCTTTGTTTCTCTTTGTCTGGCTACTCACTGTTACATTAGCTCTGAAGACTCTCTGTATTGTAGTTATGTATATCAGCTAAAATGTGTTTAGGTTTGATATCTTTGTTTACTGATTATGAGAAAGACAACTGCTAAGAAAGACTTGGTAATATTTGGATTGTTATTCTGACTTATTATGTAAATGTCTGTTTATAGGAATATGTTATTTCTCAAAGTAAATTTTAGTTCAAATTAGTATATCTTTGTGCGGTTGAATAGTTATTCACAGCTAATCCTAATGTAAATGTTTCTCTGTGTGCACAACCTTGGTAAACAAGGACTACTCTGCTCATACATTAACAAAGGCTGTGATGGCAAACCTGTGGCACTTGTGCCAGAGGTGGCACGTGTTGTACATACTCCTGATCAGTTGGAGGATGATGAAGATATTGATGACTCGAATTCAGATTGTGTTTATGAAGTAGTGGGGGGTCCGGGGTTACAGGTAGTAGAACAGGTGGGAGGCCAGCCACAGGATAGGGCTATGAGTTCAGGATCTAGTGAGGGAGAATCAGATGCTCGCTGGGTTAATACTAAATTCAGAAGGATTCAGAAACGTAGAGAGCAAAGGTCTGGAAGAAGATATTAAGGAGAGGAATGGTTGTTAAATATTGTAGTGAGGTAATTGGCACGTCCGGGGGCTAGTGGAGAAGAAGGGTGGAGTTTCAACGTTGCTGAAAAGAAATATGGATGTGTTTTCGCCACACTAAAGTGAGCCAAAGTATTTTGTATTGTATTTAGTCAGTGCTGCTGTCTTTTTTTAAAGCTATGTAGTTAGGAAATAAATCTTGTCTAAGTGAAGCAGGAAAAGGAATGTGAGAAATGCGGCTAAGAGAGAGATAACGGACCGAGTGATGTCTGGAATGTGTTGAAGTACAGGAGAGCAGAGAAATAAATGGAGTTGCTTTATTCATGAAATGATGCATTTAATGAGAGTTATTTGTAATTACTAAACTTCTACCAGAAACCAGAACAGTACGTAGAGCCCTTTCTGTTGGCACAGACACCGTCATCCCAAGTCAGCTCTCACTAGTGTTTCCTTCACGAGCTACTGTTTCCCTGCAAACAACGAAACAGAAAGAAAAAGATCTTCCTCTTGCCGCACTGCCGGTGTTGGGATGCCCGGCCTCTCGATGGTCAGCTGGTCTTCAGGTCCCTGCCGTGCATACAGTTTGGACATGCACACGTGCACAGTTTGGGCACTCGGTGTATAAAATGTTCACCATCACTGGTATAAGGCATCTTCTTATGACTCTTGCTTACCTTAAACCGGAGTGTCAAAGCCAAGGCCCTGGAAACAGTGAAAGATAGGCCCCCGGTGACTCTGCCAGTGAAAACAGCTCAGGAGGGCTGCCTGCATCCCTTCCAGGCTCCGGTTTCAGCTGCAATGCCCTCCAGCCCTCTGCCAGTGAAAACAAAGTCCTGGGAGGCCTCCCTGCCTCTGTTTTCCTTGGTAGCGGGCTGCAGGACATCAAGCTGGCTACTCCCACCCCAGCCATGCCACTCGCTCACCCCGGGGTGAAACTCAACCCTCATATGATGCTCAATGAAATTGAGTTTGACACCTCTGCCTTAAACTAAAATCAGTGGGCCTTTCGTGAGAGAACCATTCCTCTAATCTAATGAGTGTTGCCCTGAGATCAAACCTACATTTTTATTCTTGATTGTTATTCACCTCATGCTTCATCTTGATTTATTATATTTGAATAGTGAATGCTTCATATTTTATGTGTCATCTAAAATATTCATAGCACACTGTTGCAGAACAAATACCATATTTTTCTTTAGTGATAGTACTTTTAGAAATCAAATCTGTGCACGCCTGTCTTGCGAGAAGAGTTTCATGTCCCTGATGGTGATAAATTTAATTTCAAACAAGACAACTGCAGGGTACAAACAGAGTTAAGAGTCGCTTGCATCTAGCATTCACAATTAATATTTATATCTCTATATATTTTGCAGGCAGTGTTAAGGAGAGAAATGTGGATGCTTTAGTAGTGAGTTATTTTTCTTCTACCTTGCTTTTGTAGTCTTATGAACAGCTACTGATAACAAAGCCGAATTGGAATGAAGTTTTCTAAATGTTGTTCATAGAATGAAAGGCTTGAAATTTAATAATTAACTTCCTGTTTGTGTATTTAGATTATCAGTATAATCATCCTTAACATTGAGGAACCTAAAAAAGTACAATTTGAAAATGGTGCTGGTTTTCCTCATGTCCAGTTTCTTTATGTCCAGCTGCCAGTTTAAAACTAATGAATGCTTCTTTTGCCGTGGAATGCCACAGAAACTTGGGTAATTTCCCCCCACCCCTAGTTTATTTGCTTTTATCTGATTTTAGTGGATAATTTATCATTAGGATTGGCTTTCAAATTTCCAGGTCTCCAAATATTTTGTCTTGCATCTGCTTCATTTTATTTCTGTTATTAAACATTTGCAAAAGGCAGTGCTAGTTTCTACTTTTCTGTAATTATCTTCTTTCCCTTCCTCCTTTATTATTATTTTTTTTTTTGAGAATGTACCTCTTAGTGGAGGGTTAGTTCTCTTTGCTATTATTACACCTACATACTCTGCATGGTGCTTGAGGAAAATCTCCTGCAAGATCCAGAAAAATACTTGGTACACAAGAAAAGCCATCTTAAATAGAATGTTCAAAACAACTAAGAACTGTTTGTTAAAAATAGTTTCCTAGTGACTTGAAGGAGAAAGTGTGTTTAATGAGATGGGCTTAGTGAAGTGATTTTTATGAATTGCGTGTTAGATTGGCGAGAAAGAGCTGTTGAAGTTGGCTTATTTCTCTATTTGTATTTTTATATTCTCTCATTACTGCTTTTAAAATATGAATAAAATGAAACTTTGCTTACATTCTGGCTTCCTTTCTCAATAGAAGCAGCAACACTGCTTTTCCACATTACGTGGGAAATCATTATGTATAAAAGGATTGAAATGTCTGTAATGGAGATCTTCATGTTTGTTTTTCTCCTAAACAGTTTTTGTTTTCTAGACTTCTTATTACGTATTCTGAAGTATGTGTGAAAATTTGGAACTGAAAAGAATTGCATGATTTTCTAATAGGAATTTAAAAAATTTGAAAGAGCAGCTACTAAATATTTATTTAGAGAAATTTTATGCTGCCCATTTCCTTAAGAGCCCCAGGAACACTTTCAGTGATATGCTTAAAACAATAATCATAATTAAAACAATTTTTAAAAACATGATTAAAATTGCATATTTAAAAACATTGAAATGTTTTAAATTTAAAAGGTCTATGGAAACTATCGTGTTTCTCTGAAAATAAGATCCAAATAGAAAATTAGCCCTGGCATGATTTTTCAGGATGCTCTTAATATAAAGCTCTACTCCAAAAATAAACTAAGATTGTCAGCCAAATGGATGCATTTAGTACCACTTTATAATACCACTTTATAACTCCTTGGTAAGACCACATTTGGAATACTGCACCCAGTTTTGCTCACCATGATGTAAATAAGATGTTGAAACTCTAGAAACAGTCCATAGAAGAATTGATTTGGGTACTGGAAACTAAAACGTATAAAGAACTGTTGCTGGAATTGGGTATGTCTGGTTTATTGAAAAGAAGGATTAGAGGTTACATGATAGCAGTGTTCCAATATGTAAGGGGTTGTCATAAGGGAGACGTAGGGAAGCGGAGGTCCACTTATTCTCTAAAGGATCTGAAAACAGAAGAAGCAATGGATGGAAAATAATCAAGGAGAATAGCAACCTAGAAATTTCCTGACAGAACAATTAATCAGTGGCATGACTTGCCTCCAGAAGTTGTGGATGCTCAAACACTGGAAGAGATTGGACAACTATTTGTCTAAAATGGTATAGAGTGCAGGGGTTGGACTAGAACAGGGGTAGGCAAAGTTGGCTCTTCTATGACATGTGGACTTCAACTCCCAGAATCCCCAAGCTAGCATGGTTGGCTCAGGAATTCTGGGAGTTGAAGTCCACAAGTCACAGAAGACCCAACTTTGCCTACCCATGGACAAGAAGATCTCCAGGTCCCTTCCAACTCTGTTATTCTGTGTTGTTTGTGGACAATTTTCAAAGTTTACTGGATCAGCATGCAAATTACTAAGTCTTTCATCCAGATTGGGACTCAATTTCTCAGTTGACTGATACTCAATGGTTACCTAGAATCAGTATTGGATTCAGAGGATCCCCAAGACAATAAATACAATGCTTTGGGGTGACTGCTGCTCCAGTAGAATAGAGAATTCTCCCAAAGTTCTTGTCAGGATTAACTTTCAATTTGTTCTCCTATATTCAGCCTTGATCTTCCAAAGATACTGGAAAATATGCAAGCTCAAGTTCACAGAGAAGAAATATAATTTAGTATGAACAGCATAATGATGACTATTGATTTCAAGCCTGTGATTAATCCTTCCCAATAATTTCATTCATTCTCTGTGTTCTTCCTCTGTGATTGTTGCTGCATTGATCTTATGGGTAATATCATCATTGTTCCCACTTATGAAATAGTTACTCAAACCGCCTCCTTGATGTGGACCTCGACATGAGGAAGATGGTTCTTAGAAGTCAATATATGAAGGCCGTAGAAGACTTTGGTAGACTTTGGACTGGCTGCTGTTAGGGCAACCATCTTATTTCAAAAACATATCTATCAAAGGAATCTGTTGGCTTTCATGTGTGAGCTGATTTAAAAATTGAACCCCATTGATATCGAAGGGGGGGGGGGAAACTAATAGAAAAGGTAGCAGTTCCATGATCCCTGTTTGTGGATCTTTTCTTTCAGGACAGGGAAAAAAAATCAGGCTACAACTAGCCTTGTCAGTAGGAAACAAAAAGAGCCACTGAGGCACATCTATTAAAAACAACCCAAACTAAACGTTTTGTGGTATCTGGCACTATTTCTAAGACTGTTTACATCTAAGGCTATTGAGGAACCTTGGCCACTCTGTGGAGCAACACTCTCCATGCATCTCTGTCTCCCTTAACTACAGGTAGTCCTCAACTTACGGCCACAATTGAGCCTCAGATTTATGTTGTTATGTGAGAAATTTGTTAAGTGAGTTTTGCCCCATTTTACAACATTTGTTCCAGCGGTTCTCAACCTTTATATTGCTGCGACCCCTTAATAAAGTTCCTCATGTTATGGTGACCCTCAGCCATAAGTCTAGCATTAATTCTCCTAACAGAGCTTTAAGCTGATTGGCGGGAAGGTCAGAGGGACACTCCCACTATAAACGCATGATTGGTCAGATTGTAAAAATATGGTGCAAGGCGCCAGAATAGAAGCTTTAGTTCCTAACATCATGGGAAATTTGTCTTTTGCCACGGTCTTAGGCAACCTCTGTGAAACAGTCATTCGACCCACAAAGGGGTCCCGACTCCCAGGTTGAGATCCACTGTGTTATGTGAATCACTGCAGTTGTTAAAAATTAACATGGTTGTTAAATGGATCTAGTTTCCCCATTGACTTTGCTCATCAGAAGGTCGCAAACATGACTCCTGGACACTGCAACATAAATGTCCCATATGTGAGTCAGTGGTCAAGCATCTAAATGTAAATCACATGATTATGGAGATCCAGGGGTGGGTTCCACTTACCTTCCCCACCGGTTCACATTGTGATGTTTCTCGTGTGCATCCCCTTGTGCAATTCTGCTTCCGCGCATGCTTAGTAGCTATAATCAGCCTGAAACATAGCTGAGCAGCCGATCAGCTGTGCTTTGGGTGAAAGAATAAAGGTAAGTATAAAGCCGCGGGGTGGGGCGGGAGGGCCCTTTTTCAAGCAGCAGCTGAGGAACAAACTTCCAAACAGTAAAAAAAAATCTCCCCCAAAAGATGGCGGCACCCATAGGCTGGCACCCACGAAATGGAACCAGATCCATGTCGCCATCGTGATGTCACTACCGGTTTGGGCTATTGCATCCAAACGAGGAGGAACCCACCCCTGATGGGTACCACCCCTGATGGGGATGCTATAATGTTTGTAAGGGTGAAAAACCGTCACAAATCACTTTTTTCAGTAATGATGCAACTTATTTGAACAGCCCCTAAATGAACTGTTATATATCAGCGACTACCTGTATTGCTATCATCCAGACCCTGTTCACAGAAAGAGAATCTTTGCTTCCTAACTCTTTTTCTTTTCCTACCAAAGGGGACTATAATATAGAAAATATATAAAGCATTTCCTAAAATGATATAGGAGCGGGTCAGATATCAACTTATGATTCTTGCTAATAATACAAAGGTTGTGAGCCCTATTTTATTGTCTCAGTTGGGTCTTGTAGGCTCTGATTTCGAAGACCTAAAAATATTCACAGATCTGATTAGGCTTCATGAATTCCTCTGTGATCCAATCTCAAAATAGATCCGTGATATTTTCCTAAAGCCCTGTTCTCAAAACAAGCAAGCTAACAAGTATTACATATTCAAATGTGCTTTTGCAAAGAGAATGATCGCTTGCCTTCCAAATTTGTTAAAGAAGGAGGGATAATGTGGCTTCGTAAGAAAAAAAAATAGACTAACCAGTGGGGTTGCATCAATGGAAGTATGCTGACCTGGCCATCTCATCCACTTTAGTGATTACTTCTAAATAGATAAATAAGTCCACAAATGGGAACAACATGGATTCATAGGTGAATACCGAAAAGATGCAAAAGCAGTCGTAGTGGGAAGGGGAGAAAAGAAACCCTAAAATTAATTTAAGCTAATTCAATTACTGTACAGTATCAGGCCAATTTAGGGTTGCAAAATAATGTATATTATATTGTTATTTAGAAGGCCCCTTTGATTTCTCTTTCAAATCATTTTTTAAAAAAATATTTTATTAAGTATGTATTGGTATGAGTAGTATACATACTGTAGATTTAACACTGTTTATATACCTGAGATGGGTACTAATAAGAGGGAAACATTAGGACAGGGATAGTAGGTACGCTGGTGCACTTATGCATGCCCCTTACTGACCTCTTAGGAATCAGGTGAGGTCAACATTGGACAGTTTAAGGGTAAAGTTTTGGGGGTTTGGTGATGAAACTACAGAGTCAGGTAGTGAGTTCTAGGCATTAACTACTCGGTTACTAAAGTCATATTTCCTGCAATCGAGTTCAGAACAGTTTACTTTAAGTTTGTATCTGTTGTGTGCTGTTGTGTTGTTGTGGTTGAAGTTGAAGTAGTCATTGACAGGAAGGACACTGTAGCAGATTATTTTATAGGATATACTTAGGACGTGTTTAAGGCAATGTAGTTCTAAGCTTTCTAAACGTAGGATTGCAAGTCTAGTTGCGTAGGGTATTCTGTTGTGAGTGGAGGAGTGGAAGGCTCTTCTAGTACAGTAGGTACGCTGGTGCACTTATGCATGTCCCTTATTGACCTCTTAGGAATCAGGTGAGGTCAACAGTGGACAGTCTAAGGATAAAGTTTTGGGGGTTTGGTGACGAAACTACAGAGTCAGGTAGTGAGTTCCAGACATTAACTACTTGGTTGCTGAAATCATATTTTCTACACTCAAGTTTGGAGCGTTTTGAGTTTGTATCTGTTGTGTGTTTGTGTATTGTTGTGTCAAAGGCAATGTAGTTTTAAGCTTTCTAAGCCTAGGATTTCAAGTCTGTCTGTGCAAGAATATCCTGTTGCGAGTAGAGGAGTGGAGGGCTCTTCTCGTAAAGTATCTCTGGACACTTTCTAATGTATTTATGTCTGAAATGCGGTGTGGTTTTCAGACACATGAGCTGTCTTCTATGATTGGCCTGGCAAAAGTTTTGTATGCTCTGGTTAGATAGTGTGATATTACCGGAGAAGAAGCTATGTAAGGTTAACAACTCTTGAAGCCTTTTTGGCAATGTTGTTGCAGTGGGCTTTGGCACTTAGGTCATTTGATATGAGTATTCCACAGTCTTTGACAGAGTGAGGATTGTCTTCAAGGTCTTGTCTATTCAGCTTGTATTTAGTATTCTGATTCTTTTTGCCAATGTATAGGACAGAGCATTTGTTGGTTGAGACTTGGAATGGCCAGATGTTATGACACAAAGTCAAGATCTTTTTTGGAGTGTAGCAGTATTATCGGTGGTGTTGAAGAGCTTCAACCCATTTGAGACTGACATGTAGCCCTCAAAAAAGTACTGTATCTTGAGGAACAGTTATCAAGAGACATATATACTTACCGTATATACTCGAGTATAAGCCGACCCGAGTATAAGCCGAGGCACCAGTTTTTGCCGCAAAACCTGGGAAAACTTATTGACCCGAGTATAAGCCGAGGTTAGAAAATGCAGTGGCTACTGGTAACTTATAAAAATGGAAACCAATAAAATTACATTAATTGAGACATCAGTAGATTAAATGTTTTAGAATGTTTATTTTAAAGAAAACCAAAATTAGCTCTGTAAATTTAAAAGAGGGTAAATAAAAGCAATCTGGTAATAACAATAAAGTAAAAAGTAAAAAAAGTAGCTCAATCAGCAACCAAGCTAAAACCTATTTCTAAACCTAACCCAGGGGTCTTTAAACTTGACAGTTTTAAGACTAGTGGACTTCAACTCCCAGAATTCCTGCACCAGCCATGCTACCTCAGGAGTGGGAGTTGAAGTCCACAAGCCTTAATCTTTCCAGGTTTGAAGACTTGCATTTCTAACCCTAACCCAGGGGTCTTTAAACTCGACAGTTTTAAGACTAGTGGACTTCAACTCCCAGAATTCCTGCACCAGCCATGCTACTTCAGGAGTAGGAGTTGAAGTCCACAAGCCCTAATTTTTCCAGGTTTGAAGACTCTTGCATTTCTAACCCTAACCCGCGGCTCTTTAAACTTGAGTTTTTAGAAGCCTGGAGAGAGTTCATGCTGTTTCCCTCCCCCCCCTCTTTAGCTTGCTGGCTGGCTGGTTGGCTTGATCTCCCACTCCTGATCCTCCCTCCTCCTCGTCTCCCTTTATTGCCCCATGTGTTGTGCAGGGAAGCAGATTTACTAAAGAGATCCACTTGGGACCGCAACAGGGAAAGGAGGAGGTGGAGAGCCAGAATAGCCCACAGCTGCGTGGGAGGAGGAGGAAAGGAAAGAGCTGCCCTCCTCCTTCCCTACCAAGTGGATCTCTTTAACAAATCTGCTTCTCTCTCCGGCTGGAGGCTTCTAAAGCCTGGAGAGAGTTCATGCCGTCCGGGTCCCTCCCACCCTTTAGCTTGCTGGCTCTCTCCTCTGCCTCCCTTTATTGCCCCATGTGCTGTGCAGGGAAGCAGATTTGCTAAAGAGATCCACCTGGGACGCAACAGGGAAATGAGGCGAGGAGAGCCAAAATAGCCTACAACCGCGGGGGAGGAGGAGGAAAGGAAAGAGCTGCCCTCCTCCTCCTTCTCCTCCTTAAATCTGCTTCTCTCTCCGGCTGGAGGCTTCTAAAGCCTGGAGAGAGTTCATGCCGTCGCCGTCCTCCCCGTTTAGCTTGCTGGCTGGGCGCCCTCTTGTGGTGATTCGGCGCCCTCTTGTGACTCGAGTATAAGCCGAGGTTGGGTTTTTCAGCCCATTTTTGGGGCTGAAAAACTCGGCTTATAGTCGAGTATATACGGTATTTCTTCTTGTGATAGGGATGCCATATTAGAAGTTTTAAGGTTCTCCCTGAGCTATTGAAAATGAGAAAAGTGGTGAAAGCAGTAGTTAGCAATGTTTCCAGGCCCCCAATAACATGACAATTGCTTGAGATGCAACTCTGTCCCACCTGATCTGAAATCAACGGGGTTGTGCCAAATCCTACAAATCTTTGGTGATTCATTGCCGTATTTAACAATATCTCATGCACTGCATCATGCGCTGGCCATGCCCAAACATGGGGGAAAATGTGAATGGGGAAATAAGTTGTGATACGTCACATGATGCTGCCGTGATGATGCAACGTTGACATCCCTGTCCTGAGGAAAAGCATCACATACTGGTTGATGTGTTGGTTATGACCTACAAAACCCTACATGGCATCGGGCCAAATTACCTCCGAGACCTTCTGCTGCATGAATGCCAGCGCCCGGTCAGGTCCCACAGAGTCGGCCTTCTCGGGGTCCCATCAATCATACAGGTCCTTTGGTAGGGACTAGGGGAAGAGCCTTCTCTGTGGGGGCCCCAGCTCTCTGGAATCAGTTCCACCTGGAGATTTACACTGCCCCCCCTCCTCACCTTCCATAAAAGTTTAAAGCTCTATTTATGCCACCAGGCTTGGGGCCATTGGATCCTAGCCCCCTGACTGACTAGTGTATTAGTATGTTTTGTTGAGTGAATGGTGATGAATGTTTTTAAACTATATTAGTTTAAAGGTTTTTTTAGCCATATTAATTGGATTTTTAGATGTATTTGTTATATTGTTTTGAGATGTTGTGAGCCGCCCCGAGTCCTCGGAGAGGGGTGGCATACAAATCCAATAAATAAATAAATAATAAACAAATAAATGTGTGACGATTGCACCCTAGCATCCTTGTGAAATGATTAATTGATTGATACTGGGCTTAAATATTTCATATTACAGATACCCCTCCCCCCAAAAAAGCTTGTCATAATACCGGACTTCAACGAGTTCAATAGGATTTTGCTGACACAGATAGGATTTAGATTTAATAACTCACTTCCTGATTATTTTATGTCTTGGTATTTCTTGACATATTGGATCTCAAGCATAATACGTGGCTGTAAGTGCTTCAATAAAAAAGCAGGAGACATGAAATCTAATTACATACAAATATGAAAATTGAACAGCCTTCCTGATAATTAACTGCATCTCACCTGAACCTCCCTGGTTTAATCATTCTGTTTTATTATAGGATTCCTGTTCAAGATATCATAATTTAACAGCCTGCCATGGTTTCTGTTATAAATTACTCCTATTGCTATTTCATGGTTTAGGCCCACAAAGCAAGGAAGGTGGTATTCTTACTGGAATATAATTTAGGTTGATGAACTGAGATGCTTTCAAAGTTTGTAACACAGTAATTTTTCATATAGAAATATGGAATCTATAAATGAAACCATCTTTAAACCTGGGATAGGTAAACCTGTGCTGTTTACACACAAAAAATCCCCCCCCCCCATTTTAACCTATCCTGCAAAGACTGCTATTTTATTTCTTGTTACAATTCAAACTGATTTTTCTTTGAGGTCTGAGTTCAGAATATCTTTAGCGAGTACAGTGTTCCCTCGACTTTTGCGGGTTCAAACTTCGCGAAAAGTCTATACCACGGTTTTTCAAAAAAAATAATAATTAAAAAATACTTCATGGTTATTTTCCCTATACCACGGTTTTTCCCGCCTGATGACGTCATATGTCATCGCCAAACTTTCGTCCGCTTTTAATAAATATTTTTAAAATAAACTTTAATAAATAAACATGGTGAGTAATAATCTAAATGGTTGCTAAGGGAATGGGAAATTGCAATTTAGGGGTTTAAAGTGTTAAGGGAAGGCTTGTGATACTGTTCATAGCCAAAAATAGTGTATTTACTTCCGCATCTCTACTTCGCGGAAATTCGACTTTCGCGGGCAGTCTTGGAACACATCCCCCGCGAAAATCGAGGGAACACTGTACATACCTTTTCCACCTTGAGGCCTATTCCGTTTATGCCTAAAGATACATAATTTGATGTGGCAGGACAGGGAAGAGGTTGTTAACCAAGAATTATGGACAAAGTGATTTGTATAGAACTGTGTTGCTGGCAAATTGTTTACCATGTAATGGAAATTGCATTCATTGCATCAAAGTCTGTTATTGAAATCTATTCATCATATATCAATTTCAGTGTAGCTGATGATACTAATCCTACGTAGTTCCTGCTCCAGTAATCTTACACTACTAACCAGAGCATACAAAACTTTCGCCAGAACAATCCTTGACTACAGCTCATCTGTCTGGAACCCACACCTCATTTCGGGCATAAACACTCTAGAAAATGTCCAGAAATACTTTACTAGAAGAGCCCTCCATTCCTCCACTCGCAACAGAATATCCTACACAACTAGATTTACAATCCTAGGTTTAGAAAGCTTAGAACTACGTCACCGTAAACATGATCAAGGTATAGCCCATAAAATCATCTGCTACAATGTCCTTCCTGTCAATGACTACTTCAGCTTCAACCACAATAACTTAAAGTAAACTCGACTGCAGGAAATATTATTATTATTATTATTATTATTATTATTATTATTATTATTATTATATTTTTTATCATCATCATCATCATCATCATCATCATCATCATTATCATTATTATTTATTAGATTTATTAGATTTATATGCCGCCCGTCTCCGAGGACTCGGAGCGGCTCACAAGAAAACAGTACAAATCCAATACTGTATTTAAAACAGTTTAAAACCTTTAACATAATAACAATCATACATCTCATACAGACCATACATAAAGTGGAAACGGCCCAGGGAAATCAATTTCCCCATGCCTTACGGCAGAGGTGGGTTTTGAGCAGTTTGCAAAAGGCAAGGAGGGTGGGGACAGTCCTAATCTCCAGGGGCAGTTGATTCCAGAGGGTTGGGGCCGCCATAGAGAAGGCTCTTCCCCTGGGTCCCACCAGACGACATTGTTTTGTCTACGGGACCCAGAGAAGACCAACTCTGTGGGACCTAACCGGTCGCTGGGATTCGTGCGGCAAAGTCAAATATGACTTTAGTAACCGAGTAGTTGATGCATAGAACTCACTACGAAACTCTGAAGTATCATCACCTATCCCTCAAAACTTTATCCTTAGACTATCCACTGTTGACCTCTCCCGATTCCTAAGAGGTCACTAAGGGCCGTGCATAAGTGCACCAAGGGGGCTTCTGTCCCCTGTCCTAATGTTTCTCTTTTACTAGTATCATGTATATAAATATTATTATATCTTTGTATACCACCAATACATACTTGGCAGAACAATTTTTTAAAAAAGGTTTCCATTTAATAATTTTTACTATTTATTTATTTATTATTTTTATTTATTAATTAGATTTATGGGCCGCCCTTCTCCTCAAGGACTCAGGGCGGCTCACTATCAGTTATTTCAAACAGATAGGTTACATACTGTGTGCTGTTAATTTAAATATGAAAAAATACGACAAATGAAGTTTATCATCTGTGAAAAAAAATGATTAATGGGGACAGATGATATTTCAAATAAATTCAAATAAATGTAATGCATGAATAGTAAAGGGTTTACAATACAGGTAGCCCTTAACTTGCAACCGTTTATTTAGTAATTGTTCGAAGTTACAACAGCACTGAAAAACATGGCTTGTGACTGTTTCATACTTACGATCATAAAAGTGAGTTGTTAATTCACTTACTGTAAGAATTCTCTTGCCTAGCAACATAAATTTTGGGCTCAATTCAGGGGTGAAATACTCCCAGTTCGGGCATGCCTGCTGGTGATCAGAGAGCCGGTAGCGACGGCAGCACAAGGCTTTACCCAGCTGTCCAGACACCGCCATTTGGGTTCTTTTACCTTCTGCGCATGCACAGAAGCTTGGTTGTGGGCAGGGCGAGGCTTTGCCCACCACCCCAAATGGCAGTGTCTCGGTGGGTGGGCGAAGCCTCGTGCTGCTGCTGCTATAGGCTCTCTGACCACCAGCAGGTACACCTGAATTGGGAGCATTTCACCTTTGACTCAATTGTGGTCATAAGTTGACGATTTCCTGTATATAGAAGAAAACTGTGTGTGTGTGTGTGTAAAAATTGTATATATGTGTGTGTTTGTGTGTATATGTTGTAATTGTATTTTTTACAAATGAATTTACAATCAATATATATATTACACACAGAGAGAGAGAGAGAGAGAGAGAGTCCTGAATATTCAATTTTAAGCATTGACAGTTTAATTGTTTTAATGGCTGCCAACCATTATGTTTATAAGTTTTGAAATGGAGAGAAACAAGTGAAACTATAAGTTATTCATATAATGACTTTAATACATGCTTTAGAGCAGTGTTTCCCAACCTTTTTTGAGCCGCGGCACATTATGCACATTTTCAAAATCCTGGGGAACATTGAGGGGGGGGGCGCGCAAAAAAGTTTGGACAAAAAAAACTCTCTTTCTCCCTTTCGCTCTATTTCTCTCTCCCTCCCTCTTTCTCTCCCTCCCTCTTTCTCTCTCTCTCCATCCCTTTCTTTCTCCCTTCCTTCCTCTCTCTTTTGCTCTTTCTCTCTCCCTCCTTCCCAACTCTTGCCGTCTTTCTTTCCTTTCTTTCTCTCTCTCATTCTGTCTCTCTTGCTATCTCTTTCTTTCTCTCTTCCTTCCTCTCGCTTTTGCTCTTTCTCTCTCCCTCCTTCCCCCCTCTTGCTGTCTCTTTCTTTCTTTCTCTTTCTCTCTCTCTCTCATTCTGTCTCTCTTGCTATCTCTTTCTTTCTCTCTTCCTTCCTTCCTCTCTCTTTGGCTCTCTTTCTCTCTCCCTCCTTCCCCCCTCTTGCTTTCTCTTTCTTTCTTTCTTTCTCTTTCTCTCTCTCTCTCATTCTGTCTCTCTTGCTATCTCTTTCTCTCCCTTTCTTTCTCTCTCTTGTTCTCTCTCTTCCTTCTCTGCGGAGGCCGGCAAAGCTTTTCCGGGTAGGCTGGCTGGGGGATAGGGCGCGCGCACGCACGCATCCCCGACGGTCCAAAGAACCTTCTCCGACCTCTGCTGTGAGAAGGTTTTCTCCGAGCGCTCGCCGGAGGAGCTGGAGAAAGGGGCAGATCGAGCGGGAGGGCGGGCGGGCGGGCGTCAGCGGCGAGAAGCCAGGGGCGCGAGGGGAACGGAGGCACTGGGGGGGTGGGGGCAGCCGCGGCGCCGGCCTCCGCACTTTCATCGCTCCCCACCCCAAACTCCAACGCCCAGCTCCTTGCGCGGCACTGGAAAAGGGTGCTGCATTGCCGGCTTCTACTTGGTGCTGCCAGGGAATCTCCAGCTGGGCAGGGCTCTCCTTAAGCTCTCCTTTTTCCCTAGGAGCTTGGCGGCACACCTGGCTGTGTCTCGCGGCACACTAGTGTGCCGGGGCACACCGGTTGGGAAACGCTGCTTTAGAGTATTGACAATTTGTTGTTATTTTCAATCAAATTGAATATTGCAGAGCTATATTGGAAAATTTCATTACTTTTCATCTCTGGGGTGGTGAAACATCTTTTAGTTGTATTTCTTTTAGGAAATTTCTTTTAGGAGAAACATTTTCCTCTTAGTTTCACCCCCATGGAATACCTGACACCCAACTAATCCAGATGGCCCACTCTGTGGGATCATTTAGTAAGGTATAATAACAAAACTGTCTCAAATAACATTTATTCTATAACTTTAATCTTAACATTGCTGCTAGTTAATGGATGCTGGGGTATTTGGATGTTTTACGAATTCTATGTTAGGTCTTGCTATATACGGTAACTTATTGCAGTGTAAACCATAAGGAGTCTGGCAATCTATAAAACACAGTGATAATTTGGGGAGACTTCCTGTTTGTTTATTGCCAACTATGCTGCATCCTACACCATTGAGGAATATCTTCCAGTTTATTATTAATTCGACTTCTATGCTGCCCAATCCCGAAGGATTCAGGACAGCTTACACCAATATAAAATAATAAATAATAAAAAGAAGTCAAATATAAAACTAAGTTATAAAACCATTAATTAAAAACCCTAATAAACATAGTAAACTAACCCCACATGCATACTAAACATTCATACAATTTGGCCATTGTTGTTGGTTCATGGCCCCCAGGCCTGTCGGCAAAGTAGGTCTTCGTGGCCTTATGGAAGGCCAGTAGGGTGCAAGCAGTGTGATATCAGGGGGGAGTTGATTCCATAGAGCTGGGGCGGCAACAGAGAAGGCCCTCCCCCGCGGTCCTGCCAGCCTGCATTGCTTGGGTGATGGGACCTGGAGGAGGCCAACTCTGTGTGCCCTTATAGGTCTTTGGGAGATATATGGCAAGAGATGGTCCTGTAAATAATCTGGTCCTGAGCCATATAGGGCTTTATAGGTAATAACCAACACCTTGAGTTGTGCCTGGAGACTAATAGGAAGGCAGTGCAGCTCACAGAGTGTAGGTGTTATATAGGTATACCAAGGTACACCCATGAGAGCTTGCGCGGCTGCATGCTGGACAATTTGGAGTCTCCGAATACTCTTTAAGGGTAGCCCCATGTAGAGCGCATTGCAATAATAAAGACGGGAGGTAATGAGGACCTGAGTGACTGTGCATAGAGCCTCCTGGTCCAAGTAGGGCTGTAACTGGTGAACCAGACGAACCTGGACAAAGATCCCCCTGGCCACAGCTGAGAGGTGGTGATCAAAGTTCAGCCATGAATCCAGGAGGACACTCAAGTTGCAGACCCTGTCTGAGGGGGACAATGTTTCTCCCTCCAGCACAATGGACGGAGAAATCGAATAGTCCTTTGGAGGAAATGCCCACAATCACTCAGTCTTGTCTGGGTTGAGCTTGAGCCTCTTGGCCCCCATCTAGACCTTTACAGCTTCCAGGCACTGGCACATCCCATCCACCACTTCACTGAATTTGCATTGGGTGGAGATGCATAACTGGGAATCACCAGCATACTGATGATACCTCACCCCATGAAGGTGGATGATCTCACCCAGCAGCTCAGTTTCCCAGAGAGGCTTCAGAAGATTTGAGGAATGCCAAGAAGAGCATGTCAACTGGCATTAATGTTTTCTTTCATGCATAGGCCTCAAGAATCAATCTTGGTGATTCACATGCTGTTTTTAGAGACACCTAGAACTGGAACACAACACATTGTTTTGTTTTCAGGAGGCATTTCTGTCATTTATTAATCTAGCCTAAAGCTTTTAGAAATGTCAGAAATTTTCTATCAAATGTTTTCCCCCCAGTATTGAATAAATTATACCAACATTTCTTGAGGCCTCCAGATGTTTTGAATGGTAGATTTATAGTTGTTGATTATTGGCCCCACTGTTTGGGATGACAGCTAGGAATTTTATTATTTTTTATAACTTAGAAGGTACCATGTTGGGAAGGAATTGCACAGCTGGCTATTTTAGCTACTATTTGTATCCCAACCAATGCTATACAATACACTCTTTTGAAAAAAGTAACCTTTTATACCTGCTGTTTTCATGGTTAAGAAAACCTTGTAAGACTGTAGACTTAAATGAAATTCTTTCACTCTATCTCTTTCATTTTGCCTGAAGTCAGTGCAAGATTGATGTCTTTATTAAGAACAAACACGTGGAAATAGAACAGGAATGTGTGATATACACAATGGAGCAGCTTTGTGAGTAGGATGCAAAATTGAAAATCTACTTGTTAATTATTCTGACATATAATGAATAACACTATATGATTTGGAGCACACAGGACATATGTATTGTTGTACATACTCCTGGTTAGTTGGAGGATGATGAAAAGCTTGAGGACTCTGATACAGATAGTGTTTATTAATTGCTATGAGTCCAGAATCTATTGAGGAAGAAACAGACATTCGCTGGGTAAATCCTCAATTCAGAAGGGTCCAAAAACGCAAGGAACAGGTGTTAGGAAAAAGATATTAAGGGGAGGAATGGGTTAAATACTGGAGTGATGTATTTGGTACGTCAGGGGGCCAGTGGGGAAGAAGGGTGGAGTTTCAATGTTGTAGTCCTAAAATGAAATGTGTTTCTGTTCAGCTCCCCAGCGAGCAAGTTCATTCTGTGTTATTTTACAGTCACTCCTGCTGTTTTTGAATCATGCTGTGAGTACATAAATCTTGGTAGACGGAGGAGGCTGAAAGTAATGTATGTGGAATGCAATTAAGAGAGATAACAGGAGAAAAGGAATGTGCTAGTGTGAATTGTATTTTGAATACAGAAGTGAAGAGAATAAAAATGGAGTTTCTTTGTTTATGAAATACTGCATTTAGTAAGAGTTATTTTTAATAGGTAAAGTTCTACCAGAAACCAGAACACATACAGTAGTCCCTCGCTTCACCCACCATGGCTTCACTTCATCGCGGGTTTTGAAGTCAGCGTTGGCACAGATACAGGACAAGCCAACCAGCCCGTGGTTGGGCGAATGATGAGCGGGGCGGGGACTGAGCTCTGGCGGAGGCCCTTCCCCTCGTTCAACCCGCCTCGCCAGTGCCGAGAAGGCAGTCTTTGGAGGCGCGCTTAGTGGTTGGCGGCGGCGGCGGCGGTGTACTTGGGGTTGTAGAAAGAGCTGGGAAGGAGGAGAAATTCCCCATCGCGGATTTCACCTATCGCAGCCAGGTCTGGAACGTAACACCAGCGATAGGTGAGGGACTACTGTATAAGCATCTGTAAGGAGCGATATCTTTTTCTGTGCTCATGGTATGAAAATACATGCATTAAAACAAATGTAAATTGGAATACACAAATTGACCCAAATTTCATCCAATTTCAGCCTGACATCACTCATGTTTGAGGGCACCTGTGGTGGCCCAAGTGTTCTGTCAGCGAAAATGGACTCCCAATCTCCGTTTTCATCTGAAAAGGCCTCCTTCAACCCTGTCAGAGGAAATGAAGCTTGCACACAGCCTTCCCAAGCTGTATTTTCTCTAGCAGAGGCACCAGGGGCTGGTTCGTCATTGTTTGCAGGACAGTCCCGTGGGCCAGATGTAAGCATTCTGTTTGGCTGGATGCAGCCCACAGGCCTTGAGTTTGACACCCCTGCCTTACATCATCCTCACCTGGCAGATCCAGCTGCTGGAGAGATACCTGTGATTGATTAGCAGGTTCAGCTGAAGCAATTACAGTGATACCTCTTCTTACAAACGCCTCGTCATACAAACTTTTCGAGATACAAATCCGGGGTTTTTTTTTGCCTCTTACAAACTATTTTCACCTTACAAACCGACTGCCGCCGCTGGGATGGCCCACCTCTGGACTTCTGTTGCCAGCGAAGCACCCGTTTTTGTGCTGCTGGAATTCCCCTGAGGCTACCCTCCATGGGAATCCCCACCTCCGGACTTCCGTTGCCAGTGAAGCGCTCATTTTTGTGATGCTGGAATGCCCCTGCTGGGGTTCCCCTGCAGCATCGCAAAAACACAGAAGTCCAGAAGTGGGGTTTCCCATGGAGGGGAGGCTCAGGGGAATCCCAGCAGGGCAAAAATGGGCACTTCGGCTGGCAAAAGGGTGAATTTTGGGCTTGCACGCATTAATCGCTTTCCCATTGATTCCTATGGGAAACACTGTTTCGTCTTACAAACTTTTCATCTTAAGAACCTCGTCCCGGAACCAATTAAGTTTGTAAGACAAGGTATCACTGTACTTCATCTTTAGATTTGGAATCTGAATCCAGAGCCTGGGACATGACAGGGAATAAGCTATTAAAGCCACCACTGAAAATGTATCACTCTCCCCCAATGTCTCATATTTTTTTGGAAGCCTCTAATCACTTATTTTCTAGATGATTGCTCCAGGTACCAGAATCTAACTGGATGAGATTGCAGGTACAAAGCTGCCAAGCCATGTATGACTTTCCCAGTAAATACCAATACTTTGAATTAGACCTCCAATCCAGCTGGAAAACGGTGCAGCATCCGTAGCACAGATGTTACTCCATTCAGTAGCGTAACTTGCATTCACAGCCAAATCTTCAAGTTTTGTACAGGCTGCAATTTCTAGATCATTTTCACAATCATTGAGCCACTGCTTTTGTGGATGCACTGTAGCTTTTATTTTTAAATCCTAGAAACTATGAATATGTATTTTCACCCTCTTCAGCAGCAAACTGAGAAAACAGAAATCATTAATATTTATTGAGTCACCTGTGAAATACTCATGAAAGAAAGAAAGTGACTGTATATGTATCTGGAAATTCTGAGTCTTATAATTTTAATATACCAGGACAGGGTCAGAAAGTTGCTTTAGAGAAAGTTAAATTCCTATTTTCGTTTTTTTCTCTGCATCAATTTATTGACCACTAATGCAATGTGATAAGATGTCACTTTTAAGCAAGGCAAGCTACCTGGGATACGTCCTTCTGCATCTCAGCCAACAAGAATACATTTGCATTAATATTATATGTAAAGGAATGTTTATTTCACTGTAAGCTTAAAATAACAGGGCAGGATTATTAACATATACCCTTGCAACATTACACTGGAAAGCAGGTGAGCTGAACCAGAATTAATATTTTTTCTTATTCTGTATAAAAGTTGAGAGAGCTTATTATAGAATACTATAATAACTATTATTATTTAAAATCTGGTTTCTTTTAAGTAGACCAAATAATGAAATAAATAGTGCAAATAGTTATACATATATACACATGTACGCAAATACCTGCACTTTGTGTGGAAGATGAAACATGTGCTTATGTAAGGTAAAGTTTCCCCTCATGCATATGTGCTAGTCATTCTGGACTCTAGGGGGGTGGTGCTCATCTCCATTTCAAAGATGAGGAGCCAGCACTGTCTGTAGACATCTCCATGGTCATGTGGCAGGCATGACTAAATGCTTAAGGCGCATTGAATGTTGTTACCCTCCCACCAAAGTGGTTCCTATTTTTCTTCTTGCATTTTTACATGATTTCAAACTGCTAGGTTGGCAGAAGCTAGGACAAGTAATGGGATCTCACTCCGTTACACAGCACTAGGAATTCAAACCGCCAATCTTTCTGATCAACAAGCTCAGTGTCTTAGCCACTGAGCCACCGCGTCCCCCAGTGCTTATGTTCCAGGTAAGTTGTATATACTCCTGGTCAGTTGGAAGATTTTGAAGATTTTGCAGATTCTGATTCAGATAGTGTTTATGAATTAGTGGCAGGTTCTGGTTTACAGGTGGCAGAACAGGGGGGAGGCCAGCCACAGGACGTTGCTATGAGCCCAGACTCCAGTGAAGAAGAGACAGATAATAGATGGTTAAATCCGCATTTCAGACAGTTGCAGAGACGGAGAGAACAAGTGTCAGGGAAGAAATATTAAGGAGAGGAACAGGTTAATTACATAAGTGATTAATTCATCATGTCCGGGTGCCAGCAGAGAAGAAGGGTGGAGTTTTCAATGTTGCAATAAATTCAATGGACGTGCCATGATGCGGCTATGAAGCAAGCTAAGTCTTTTCTGGGTATTTTAACAGCGGCTTTTATTGCTTTGGACTAAAGTTGCCTTGCCATAAATCTTAAGATAAGGGTGGAGTGCTGCAGGGATGTTTTTGTGCTTTTATCATGAAGAAATGAGATGAAAGAATTTGCCTGCATGTAACGCAGTGTGATAACGGAGGAGAGCAGAAGTAAAGATGGTGTTTTTACTTTATAAATCTCTGCATCCAGTAAGCTTTATTTCCAATTTACCAAAGTTCTAACCAGATCCCAGAACACCCATTGGCTTACAAATGTGCATATGCTGTCATCCGCACATACGCGAATCCTTCTATGTATGTGCAGATCCTGAAAACCGTCCCAAAAAAGGGGCTTTTTGCAGTTGGCCCTATTACCACACATGGGCCATTAGAACTGGCTACATTTCACCCCTGTTATATACATATATATATATATATATATATATATATATATACACACACACACACACACACACACACACACACACACACACATACACGCAAACACAAATACACACCTATGTACAGTTACAAAAACTGTAACTTCAGTCAACTTCAAAAGATTTCAACTTTAAAAGATTTATTTCCAGATTTATTTATTTGGACAGAGAAGAAGAAGAGCAAAGGAAATGAGTTGACTGATAAAAGAGATTGGAAAGATAATTGTCCAGATGGGCTTGTAGCTTAGCACCTGGTCTCAACAATATCTTGACTGGAACAATAGGAATTCGTGACTAAGAGACGAATAGCATTAAAACAATATGAAATTATAATTACACATAAGGGCTTCTTAAAATGATTTATTGCTCTGAGCAACAGCTGTTAGGACTTCATCTTTTCCTCATGTACATTATTTGACAGTATAATTGAAATGATGGAGCATTTTACAAATGAGCCAGACTGACAAGAAAACAAAAGCTTTGGGAGTTACATGATCCTTTTTCTCTCTTGTTGCTTTTAGAGTAAACATACTCTCAAGCGATCCAGATGGTGAAGTATATAGCATACAGAAGTGCAACGGAATGCTGACTTTGTTCTATTGGTTTATGTGGGAGTATTAGTAATGAGAAGAGGAAGGAAAATATTTATTTTTATTGGTTAAAGGGGGGTAAGCATTGACTTCAGTACACTGAGAAGCATCACTGGTCAAAATATTCCATTTATTTATTTTTTCCTTCTGGACATAGAAGATGATTTATGTTGCCAATAATATTTTTAATAACTGAAATGAAGTGAAATATAATATGATGGTGAACATTTTTTTTTAAAAAAAGCAAGCACCGTATTTTTCAGAGTATAAGATGCACGTTAGTTTGGGGGGGAGGAAAATAGGAGGGGAAAAAAATCTATTTTTTAAATATTCATCTGGCTAGCAACCTTAGTCTGCTGAGCTTCAGCACATTATTTTATCCCCTGGTTAGGGCTGAAAAAAATAATGCTAGTGAGTAGCAATGAAAACAAGCCTGCAAAGACATAGGGCTGGAAAAAAACTTATTTTGGAGGGAGTAGGAATGAAAAACTCCTGCAAGCTGGGAAGATCGTTAGCACCTGGTTAGGGCTGGAAAAAAACAGTTTGAAAAAGCTACATTCAGAGTATAAAATGCCCACAAGTTTTCAGCCTCCTCTAGGAGGGGAAAAATATGGTAATTAAAATATGTTAGTACCTGATTCCAAAGCAAAACAACAGCTACTTTTTTTCATTCTGGTATGCCATAATTGATAGGACAGCAGATGTAAATTATTATTTTCATACCTTGGTACCTACCTGAATGGACCCTTTGCTCAATTTGGAAATCCTGGGAATCCTGTACTCAGAACTCCGTCCGTCTGTCCGTCCATTTATTGTATTTTTATTCTGCCCCTCTCCGAAGAATTGGGGTGGTTTACAACAGGTGAAAAACAATACAATTCTGAAATCCAATAATACTCTGTGGTTTAGGAGGCTTGTGTACAACTTTGTTTTAACGTACTATTAATTGGATTGTTATTACAGTGGTACCTCGAGATACGAGTTTAATTCGTTCCGGACCTGGGCTCTTAAGTCGAGCAGCTCTTATCTCGAACGACTTTTCCCCATAGGAATTAATGTAAATAATTTTAATTGGTTCCAGCCCTCAAAAAACTCACAAAGTTAGTCTAAATTATGCAGAAAGACATGTTTTTAATGAAGAAATGTACATGTACATATAAATGAATAATGAAGTTTCTTTCACTTAACTTGTAAACTTTCTTAAACTTTTAAATTTACATATGTTCAACTTCTCTGCCACCCAATCCTGTAGGACAGAGGTCCCCAACCCTTTTTGCACCAGGGACCGGCTTTAAGCGATCAAGAGAGGAATGGGTGAATGAATGGACGGAGGGTGGGAAGGAAGGAAGGAAAGAGGGAAGGGACAGGAACAGAGGAAGGAAGCAAGGAAACTTATGAAAGGGGAGAGTAAGAGAGGAATGAGTGAAGGGAGGGAGGGAGGGAAGAAGGTGGGAAGGAGAAAGAAAAGAAGAAATAGAGGAAGGGAAGGTAAAAGAGAGAAAGAAAAAGAGCAAGTAAGAAAGAAAGAAAGAAAGAAAGAAAGAAAGAAAGAAAGGGGGAAGGGACAGGAACAGAGGAAGGAAGCAAGGAAACTTATGAAAGGGGAGAGTAAGAGAGGAATGAGTGAAAGGAGGGAGGGAGGGAAGAAGGTGGGAAGGAGAAAGAAAAGAAGAAATAGAGGAATGGAAGGTAAAAGAGAGAAAGAAAAAGAGCAAGAAAGAAAGCTGCAAGCACCCCCCCGAGCCCCCCAGGCCGGCTGCAACCTTTTAAAACACGCGCGCCGCTTCGCAGCTGTCTCCTGAAGCCGAACGCGGAAGTTAGCGTTTGGCTTCAGGAGACAGCTCCTTGGCGCTTGTATCTCGAATTTGGGCTTGTAAGTAGAACAAAAATATCTCTCCCCTCCCAGCTCTTATCTCGAGTTGCTCTTAAGTAGAGCAGCTCTTATGTCGGGGTTCCACTGTACTGTTTTTCTGTCTTTTGCACATGCTGTGAGCCACCCCGAGTCCTCGGGGAGGGGCGGCATACAAATCCAATTAAATCTTAAATCTTGTATTCTTCATAGTTCCTGGAGAATGAGGCTCTGGTCAGGGTCACTCATGCGCTGGTCATATGCTAGTTGGGGCTATTGCAACATGCTATAAATGGGGGCTGTTCTTGATAAGTATCTGGAAATTTCAACAGATGCAAAATGCAACTGTGGAAGCAGTTATCTATATTTCCAGTAGAAATGCATGTTATATTTATTCTGTACAAAGTGCACTGTTTGTCAGTTTGCTTGTGGATCCAATTCAAGATGCTGTTCTTGACCAAGCCCTACATCATATGTGTAATGGGTCCCTTTATTTTCCCGCCCAAGGATAAGGGGCGGGTAACAATACCAAAATGTCCTCTGGACACAACAATATGGGACTGTTATTTGAGGGGCAGTGTGTATGTAGGGAGCTACATTTAGTGGACCCAGATGGTCTTTTTCTGCTGTGGTTCCTGTAGTAAAATCTCCCCCTCCTCCCGGAAGATCAGTCTATAGCTCCCTCATAACTCCTGAGCTTTGAAGATCTTTCAGATCTGGTTGTGCCAGCAGACTTAGGGATCCAAGGGGATGGGTGAACTCATGAAGTGAATTCATTATTATTAATTTCCTGTCAAGTGTCAAAAGCCCAGAGCCCCATACATCTCTTGCAATACTTCTATTGTCTGTGAAGTTGAATAATTCCAATCATCAATCAGATATCTTTATTAAATTACTTTAAAATTCATAATTTGGAAAAAATGGCAGGGGAAAATAGGATTATTTAAATCTAAACTGTCATTGCTTTATGTAATAAATAGAGATAACAAAATGAATTTAAATAGGGTTATAGGAGAGTTGAAGGAAAGAGGGATAACTAAGATAGAACAGAGAAGGACGGGACGCCAAGTAGAAACCATATAGAATTACCATTGGGTAAGGGAAGATGGCTACAAATAAATGCAATATGTAAAATCTCAATGAAAGGGAGAATAAAAAAGCACTATTGAGGGAGGAGACAGGGTTAGAGAAAATAATAAGAGAAAAAAGTCAGGGTATAAAGGCGCAAGCAACCAATATATTTAAGATGTTAGTGCAGTCAGACGTGGATGTGATCCAAGGATTGACTAAATGGTGGCAAAATGAGATACAAGTAGAGGTACAAGAGATGGAAAATATAGTAGAAAATATAAGGAAAACTAAGAATACAAGAATTAGGGAAATGAGAAGAGAAATATTACACGAGTGGTATTATACTCCCGTTCAACTCGCACCCTTTCAGCAGAATGTCAGGGGTATTTGTTGGCACGGGTGTCAAGATAAAGGAGTGTTTATGCATGTTTTGGGAATGGCAAAAAGTGCAAGAGGAGAATTAACACTTCCCCAGGAGGGAAGTGTTTTTAATAGGAAAGTGAACACAAGAACAAGGGGACACAATCTGAAGTTAGTTGGGGGAAAGATCAAAAGCAACATGAGAAAATATTATTTTACTGAAAGAGTAGTAGATCCTTGGAACAAACTTCCAGCAGACGTGGTTGATAAATCCACAGTAACTGAATTTAAACATGCCTGGGATAAACATATATCCATCCTAAAATAAAATACAGAAAATAGTATAAGGGCAGACTAGATGGATCATGAGGTCTTTTTCTGCCGTCAGTCTTCTATGTTTCTATGTTAAATACACGATGGATAAATTACTAAGGAAATGGCAGTATTAGTCAAAAGTAATGTGATGGGAGAATTTAGAGAAATAAAACAAGCAGCAATAGAAAGCGCTCAGGCGGTAATAGTCTTGGGTTGGAAGGATGCGACAAAATGGACAATGCAAAATTAGTATAGGTACATGGTGGACCATATTCAATTTGAAATTATGGATAAAAGGATGAATTTGGATAATGAAATTGACTTGAGACAACTGATGGGACGGTGGAACAAGATAAGACGATATATGGTGAGTAGAATCCGAGACCAAGCTACAAGGAATAAATTGGAATCACTCTATAATATGTAAATAGATTCATTGCTCTTAGGTAAAAATGGTTTATACAAGAAACACCCCCGATTTGGTGGTGGGGTATGTATGTTTGTCGGGTGGTGGGCACTTTTTCACTATACACTTGTTTTATGTTGTGTGTATCTAAAAATAGTTAAAAATCAATTAAAATATATTTTTTAAAAACTTTAAAATTCATAATTTATTTCTTCTACATTGAGTAAGACTCAATTTTTAACTTACATTATTCCTTATTCTTGGTTATCTTTTACATAATCACGCTTTTCTTCTTGCATAGTTTGTTTGATTTGAAATAAACCTCTGTCTCCATTTATATGGGGCAGTTATAATATATCATATCACCGCAAGGGTGCAAGGCATAGGGAGTAGTCATGATATTTCTTATTTTTCAGTCCAAACTCTACATTTTGCCTTGCTTCCAGTTAAAAATTCCAGCAGTGTATCATATCACAGGTGTGCCTTTGATGGTGTTTCAACTGTTTATTTTTGTTGTTAGCAATTTTCTTACTCACCAACCATCTTCTTTACTAATCAGAGTTTTAATTTATCCATGCTTGAGGTTATCCAACTGTAAATTATTATTTATACCTTTACCCCCAAAGCTTGTTGACTCATGAAGACAGACCTTGTTTCAGCTTTCTCCTTACAGCATGGATGAGTACCCACAAAAAAGTGGCTGATTTCAGGTTATTTTTGCCTCATGGCACAGTAACTTACATCTGAAGAAAGTGAGATTGGAAAATTAATACATGCACACCTTCCCAGTGTGAATAACTTTTGATAAAATCAGCATGCAAATAAATATTACTTCAAATGATATCCTGTCAAAATCCTTTATATAGCTGCTGGGTTAAGATGATTAATGGATTTTGGAACAAAGCTGAATTGTGAGTTTTTCTCCAACAGCAACTCTTTTAATAAGGATTCTGTGAGATATTATTGTCATTTTGTAGCAAAACAGTCTTCAAAGATTCTGTCTTTGTAAAATATTTTGTACAATGGCTTCTTTATCATTTAAATCCAAATTCATAGAAGATTTCTGTACTGAAAAAAGTCCGGATCCTTGTCCTTGGGAATATACGTACATTGTTCATGTAGAATGTGGATCAGGCCTTCAGGGGCTTTGAGTTCTAGATGGAAGCAATAGTTTAGCTATCCTTAAGAGAAGCTCATCATATTTATTGATCTTAAGGATCACTGATAATTTTTCAAGACCCTTTAATTTTTCTTAATTTCTACTTACAAAAAATTGAGCAGATACTTTGCAATTAAGAATGCAATTTGTGTCCCCTGACCTTAACAGTGTAAGATTACATCAATACTTAAGAGGGTAAGCTTACATCAGTATTAAGATCTTGTGTTATATTGGGAATACCAAGATTCAAATCAATGAGTATATTCATCCAGCACCTAACAATCTTCACTTCTAAATCTATGGTTTTCCTTACCATGGATTCAACTATAGTTTTATTGATTTGAAACTATCAGTGATGACTATAAATGGAAAAGAATGGGTTTCTGTAATCCCGAGACACCGTGAAATGGCTTAGAAAAAGAGTGTGATTGTCTCATTCTTCAATTTTATGACTTATGTGGCTATCCCAAGGAAATAAAAGTGTATTACATGGACAGTCTTTCATTATTAATTTTAATGGCTGCAAATCTTTTCCAGGAGTAATGCATGGTGACTGAGAGGAAAGAGACCTTTTTGGGGGTGAGGGGGGGGGGAAACTGGCTCATTGAAAAGAACAGATATAAAAATCTATTTTAACACACACACATGCGCATACCTCCTTGGGGTCTTTGTAGATTCTACTAGATTATAGATTGGTATTGATTGATTATGTGTCATCATGATAGTATCAACTCTTAGCAACCACATAGACAGATCTTCAGAATGACCTGTCCTCAGCCTGCTCCTTCAGGTCTTCCAGTGGTATACCCATTGCCATTGTAGTAAAATTTATCCAACCTGTTTATTATTATTATTATTATTATTATTATTATTATTATTATTATTAATTGGATTTGTATGCCACCCCTCTCCGCATACTCAGGGCGGCTAACAACATAGTCACCCTTTTATGCTCTTTCCTTCTACCATTTCAAGAATTATAGGATTTTATTGCAGAGAACTAGGTCTTCACATAATGTATCCAAAATATTATAATATAAGCCTAGTCATTTGTGCCTCAAGTGAAAAATCTGGATTGTTTGTTTTCATTGTTTTCCATTGTATTCTCAATAATGTCTTCTCCAACACCAAAAGAGTCAATACTTTTTCTATCCTGTACAGTTTTCATTTCCAAAAAGTGTGACAGGGGAACATATTACTGTAGACATAGGATCATGCCACCCTCTTTTCCAAGACCCCAATACTGAACTGTAAAACTCTTAGCATGATTTGCATTGCTTTCCTTATCATTCCTCTGAGGCAATTCTTAGGAGTATATAGAACATAAACTCGCTTAGTTCAGGGCTTGTTTGCATTCTTTTGGCCAGAAGCCCAGTGATCACTGTACTTGTGGATTGCCATGGCCCAGGATTCAGATTACTCGAAATGTGAAGAAATTGCTCCATCAGAATGGGTAAATCAGTCAAATAGTAGGACTTAGTGCATAGAGCAGAGAACAGAGCAAATATATATTCAGTGAGGCTCCTTGCCAAGTAAGGGCATGCAATTCCCTACTTAAAGACATCTGGCTGCAACCTGATTTAAGAGACAGTCCTGACCTATGTTTTTTTATTGGAAACAACTACCTGTTTTTCTATGCTATCATTCCTGTCTCTTCTGCTCCTGTAAGAAACCTGAAACTTTGATCCTTGACTGGCTGATGAAACTTGTTTGGCTCTCTGAACTGGGAGCAGAATCTTGGCCATTCTTCTGCATGAAAGCAGACTAAAGCAGACTATCAATCCTTGGTCTTGAAAGCTTAGAACTATGATGCCTAAAACACGAACTAAGTATTGCCCACAAGATCATAAGCTGCAACGTTCTACCTGTCAATGACTACTTCAGCTTAAATCGCAACAACAGAAGAGCACGCAACAGATTCAAACTTAATATTAACCGCTCCAAACTTGACTGTAAAAAATATGACTTCAGCAACCGAGTTGTTGAAGCGTGGAACTCATTACCTGACTCAGTAGTGTCAACCCCTAACCCGCAACATTTTCCCTTAGACTATCCACGATTGACCTCTCCAGGTTCCTTAGAGGTCAGTAAGGGGCGTGCATAAGTGCACCAGTGTGCCTTCCGTCCCCTGTCCAGTTGTCTCTCCTTATCTCATTTATCTTTTCTTCCTTTCAAATTTGTTCACCTATACTTTTATATCTTTTCTTCTATTCGTTTCTTTAGTTATATTACTACATATCTATTCTCTTCAATGTGTATTATGCATTGGACAAAACAAACAAACAAACAAATAAATAAATATCCTAAGGAAAGTGAAATCACTTCTCTTTATCTTCAGTTTATATTCCTTTTCTTATCTGCTCAGCCTTGAGTGAGTTGCTTATCATCACCTAGCAACTGTATATGTTTGAAACCTGAAAGAGGACATGTATGTCAGTAAAATATACTTCATTGCATCTTTCTCCAAATGCTTTGCTTTGGTTCCTTATTTATAGTGATTGGTTCCTTATTTATAGTGAGTATTTTCCCCATAATAACAGTATCTTGATTGACACTTCGTCTTTCCTTCCAGGACATTTATAAGAGTATATATCTTATTATGCGCTTGGGGAGAAGTAGCTTCTCCTCAAGATGTTCTTCCCAACATTTATATGAACACAGCAATATTTCTCTTCACCTCCTTCCACAGAGACATTGTTCAATTAAACAACAAACCTACTGACAGATTTTGACTTGTCTGATCCCAAATTGTATGGCATGGAAATCTAAGGGGGAAAAAAAAATCCAACTTCACTGTTTTTACTATAATTTCTTGATGTTAATACATGCTAATCTCTCCCCCCCCCCAATCATCCTTCTTTTCCTCCTCCTCTTCCTTTTGTACAGGTGTGAATAAATGTTATGCAGCAAAAGTATTATTTTATTTTGTTTCTTCTCTGAATTTCATAATTGATATTTATGATATGTTATGTTATGATGTCTATGATATATGTTGTGGTTCAGCCTGAGGCTGCTCAGGGACCAGCTGTATCTCTGCTGGCTCCATGCCCGGAGGAGGAGGACAGCGAAGAGGAGAGGGCTGAGCAGTCGGACGGGGGAGAGGAAAGTCAGGAATGGGATGAAGGAGAACAGCATGAGAGCCCCGGGGGTGGGCTCTCCCCAGCCAGTAGCTTGGAGTCGTTAGGTGATGAAGCACAAGCCGTCATTGACATGCGACAGAGATGTTCAGATCAAAGAAAGGAGCAATTAAAGAAGTATTATCAGCACTGAATTAGGAACAGCTGGGCTTGGGTGTGGTCCTCCTTAGCAGGGTTTAAAAGTCAGGCAAGCCCTTGAAGCCATGTGGAGTGTTATCAGTTGGAGTTACGGTGATCTGCTTTGTTCTCGACGTCTCTGTTCCTGGCTTGTGGCCCAGCAGTTTGAAAGACCCGTGGGAGGTGTAGGTCTGCTATCTACAGCCTCGTCTTGGCAGCAAGAATCCTGTATTGCTGCATGGACTTTTGCCTTCGTGGATATATTTGAAGATACAGCATTTTTCCTGTTTGTAAGGATATTTTCTGTTACATGTGTTTTTCTTGAATTTTATAAACTGCCTTTGCCTTTTACCGGTGTGTCTGGCTTCTCTTTTTGGGTTGGTTTTGGCTTCCGGAGTGACCCAGACAGAACAGATATATGTGATTAAGAAATGGTTATGAGCCACAGCAATGAAACACCAATGAATTTGAAATTATTAATACTTTAATGCTCCATTTAAAAGTGGAGGAAAAGAGAAAAAGTGCAGTGCATAGTTATAAAACTTTACTCTTAATGAGTGGTGAAGAGTAAGAACAATAAACATAGTTATTTCATTGAAACCTACTCATAGATATATGAAGACAAAATAATCAAGTGAGTTTCAAGATACAAAGAATTATAAAGCAATTATATTTTCTAATTGAATTAGTCAAATGTCTTATTTTTTTTATAAAAAAATATCCCATTCCTTATTTCTGATGTCTTGTGTCTCCCATATCTCTTTACATCCATTCTATCTTCTTCTCTTCTGATAGGTGGAAGTAGAAAATACAGGAATAGCCATTCACGTTTAGAGTAATAGCCCAAATGTCTCTCTCACGACCCTTAAAAAAAAATAGGGTAAAAGCTACTTAGGTAGCTAGGAAGCACAGCCAAATGCTTTCAGTGTGAGGCCAGAATGTCACTAAGAATGATGCAATTTGATAAGTATTTTATTCCGAAATATAATTTGGGTAGGTGGGTTGGCAGCGGAAAAGGGCATACTCTTCCCACTTTGTTCCTTGTTAGATGGAGCTTTTACTTCTAAGTGGATTTTTTTAAAAAAAGAAAATACTTTGTAACTCAGGCCTCCTCCCTAAGTACTATATCTCCTCTAACTTTCTTTCTCCTGACAGATAGATGGCACTACATTTCCAAACCCTACCTCTACTGCCAAGAAAAATATAATAAATGCAGGTGGAGGATCTTTGCCTAGCTGATTTTTTATTGTGGTTCATCCAGTACTTCTGGTGCTGATTTGGAACAACTCATTAGGATCAAGAAGCCCAAAAATTCACAGCAACTTCAGCAAGATTTTGGGGTTCTCTCTGGATTATATACCCAGGGAGTGAGTTGCTTTAATAGTCAAAAGAGTGAGTCTTTAAATCAGTCACTGTTCCTAGAGAAGTTTTAAATAGCAGCTGGGGCCAACCCTTATTTTGTTTGTCCTTCTCCTAGACTTAATCAGGGAAGTCCAGAGGATGTGAGTCCAGAGGATTGTTGTTTTCTGCATCTTTTCTCATACATGCAGTGATCATCTAAATTTTTGTGCCCCAGAGAAGTACCACTAAAGCAGTAGGCAACCAGTGGTTTCCAGATAATGTTTAATTCTCAGGAGGGAAAGCTGTGGGAAAAATCTTGGAGTTATGATATAACAAGAACTGTGGTATTGCAGAAAAACTGGAATTTTGTTCATTGTAAGAGGTAGAGTCTTTCAGAGAAATTGATGGTTATAATTATCACTTAGGGGCAGTTGTTTATGCAACATGACCTGCCTAGTGCATCTCTAGCTGAACAGTTTAACTCAGGCGAGATGAAGTATATTTTGTTCAACTCTCTCTTCAGTAATTCGGATTAGGAAGCATTATCTTAATGTTTGTTAAAACAACAGAAAAGTCCCACAAAGCCTTTTCAATTATCAGTAACAATTTTTGTTCACTCCCCCAAATTTCTTAGGTAGATGGGAGCCATACTGATTGGATAGATAGATAAATAAATAAACAACCTTCAGTGGGTTTTGGTTTCCTTGGTGCATATTACGATTTTGAAAAGCATACATTTAAACTGAATAGAATAGAATTTTATTGGCCAAGTGTGATTGGACACACAAGGAATTTGTCTTGGTGCGTATGCTCTCAGTGTACATAAAAGAAAAAGATACATTTGTCAAGAATCATATGGTACAATACTTAATGATTGTCATAAGGGTCAAATAAGCAATGAAGAAACAATCAAAATTAATAAAAATCTTAGGATACAAGCAACAAGTTACAAGAATAGAATAGAATAGAGTAGAATAGAATAGAGTAGAATGGAATAGAATGGAGTGGAATAGAATAGAATTTTTTATTGGCCAAATGTGATTGGACACACAAGGAATTTGTCTCTGGTGCATATGCTATCAGTAAATTAACCTTCTCTCTCCTCACTACTATTATAGGTAGTCCTCGACAACAGTTTGTTCAGTGACCATTCAAAGTTACAACTGCGCTGAGAAAACTGACAGGACCATTGTTCACACTTATGACTATTGCAGCATCCTCATGGTCACATGATCAGAATTCACACACTTTGGGCAAAATACGGTTCATATTTATGATGGTTGCAGTGTCCCGGGTTCATGTGATCATGTTTTGCAATCTCCTGACAAGCAAAGTCAATGAGGAAGCCAGATTCATTGAACCACCTAGTCACCAAATTAACAGCTGCAGCGATTCATTTAAGAAGTGTGTCAAGAAAGGTCATAAAATGGGGCAAAACTCATTTAACAAAGGTCTCACTTAAGAAGATAAATTTGGGGTTCAGTATTGGCCATATGTCAATGGCCACCTGTATTTTTTACCATGACAGAACTGAATAACATATACTGAAATATTTGCAGTAGTGCTACAGTTTAGAAAAAGGTGCTTCTGTCCAGTTATCCATGAAAACCTTACGAGAGAATCAGTCTTTAATATCCCAACTGGACAAGAAGGAGAGAGTGATTGTGAATGAGCTATAGAAGTGCTTCAGACTCTACACTGATGCCCAATTCTACAATGAAATGCAATACAGTTACAGTTCATAGCTTCTTCTGTAATTATACAGTGTTTAATTATAGTTTATGTCATCATGCTGCAAATACAAGGTTGCAAACTGCCCAGAAGGTTCAGCTGTAGAGCAGACACATTTTATTTCAATGTTATAATGCAGAGAGGCTACAAGATAAAGTTATTGTGAAATCAATTAAATTAAATGTTATTCCATTTCAACCAATTTTAATTAAAGGGATCATGTAACAGAACTTTAGTTCTTGGATTGGCTAGTTTTTGTAAATGGTATCACATTTCTTTTGCATAATCAATATCCATTTGTATATTCACAGCTGTCATCTTGCTAGCTCCCTTTAAATCAGTCATCAGATACTTCAGTGAGAAAGTGCTTATTTTAAAAATACTAATACTCTACTAAGTTGAAATGAGTTTCTAAGTAATAGTTCAAAACAGTCTGAACTTGGCAGGGTTTTGGTTTCTTTGTAAGCCCAGGATGGGCTGTCAGAAGTATTTTATCAGTTACCAGTCACATGAATAATCCTGGGAGGGGAAAAAAATAATCAATTAATTTTCAGCAGAGAAAACATGTTTATGGCAGGATGTGGACTATTCAATAATTTGTCGAACACTCTTGGGATGTTTATTGACATAATTAGCATTGGTATAAGAGTGCATGATTAAACTTAAGCTTGATGCAGAGTTTGCTATTTCAAAAAGAATTTTCCTTTTTTTTAAAGACCACTTAGACTTATATACAGTTTTACAGTGCTTTACAGCCCTCTCTAAGTGGTTTACAGAGTCAGCATATTGCCCCAAACAATCTGGGTCCTCATTTTGCCCACCTCAGAAGGATGGAAGACTGAGTCAACTTTAAACCGATCAGGATCGAGCTTCTGGCAGTGGGCAGAATTAGCCTGCATTCTAACCACTGTGCCACCACAGCTTCTAAAATATTTCATTTTTAAAATGTCATACATCAAATGTAGTTTCATGTAGATCTTTATTATAAGGAGTAAAGTATGTGTAAATGACTGTGTACCCATGTACAACTATTCCCCAGGCTTTCATTACCCAACTAAATCTTAGAAGAAAATCTTCAAAAAATGTCCATGCTAGTTTTCACAATAAGGGTAAAACACAATGCTGCAAACTCCGATTGTGGTTGTATGAATGGCTCTCACATAGCCATTGGTTAATCAATAAGTAAAGTGTGCATAGATAGTCTTCGACTTACAACATTTCATTTAATGCCAGTCTTAAGCACTGAAAAAGTGACTTATCATTTTTCACACTTACAGTAATTGCATCATCTCCATGGTCTGTGATAAAACTTCAGATGCTTGGCAACTGACTCATATTTACGATGGCTGCAGTATCCTTTGGGTCATGTGATCACCATTTGCAACCTGACGAGCAAAGTCAATAGGGAAGCCAGATTCACTTAGAACCGGGTTACTAATTTAACAACTGTAGTGATTCACTTAATAATTGTGGCAAAAAGGTCATAAAATGGGAGGAGGGGTAACCATCTTAAATGTGTCTCTTAGCAATATAACTTTTGGGCTCAAATATAGTCATAGGTTGAAGACTACCTGTTTAAGAATGTATAAGAATAAAAATTCAACCCACAAGACGTTCACTAACCTTTTTTTCTCCTTCAGAAACAGATTGAAAACATTTTACTGATGAACCTGCATAAGAATGGCTTGTAGAAAAATTGAACCAATATTTGGCATTCCACTTTTTTTCCCACACTGGTAAAAATTTTACACACTGGTCCCAAGTAAAGAGTTTTTTAGATTTAACATGGTGTACAAGATGCTGGTTGTTATTCTGGCAAGAATCAGATATGTTTTAAAATGAAATGTGGTGTAGCACAAGCGGTTTTCATTTTCTTTAAAGTATATTTGGTCTCTGAAAACTGTGTTAGTAGTCCCCTTGGGGATCTGAAGTCAAGTTATGATGGATGGTAACAACATCTGAGTAAAATTGTGAATCTCTAATGAATGTCAGCTCTGGCTGCTAAGATTCCACATGAATAAGATGATGGCTGAGCTGTTTTTCACAAATACTGCTTCTGTAGGCGATGATTAGAACAAAAATACTGCATTCAGAATATCAGAAGCATTGGTTACATTCAGCTTATAACAAACTATGGTTTGTTAGAAGAAAAAATGCTGAAAATCAGGCCTGTCAAACTGGTGGCCCATGGGCTGGGTAAATTATGTGCAGGCCACACCAAAATCACGCACGGAGCCACAGGTGCTCCCATGTTTCGGTGAGGGTTTTTTGCCTCCACGCATGCTGAAACATGGGCACACCTGCGGCTCTGTGAGCGACTTTGCTATCTCCACAGGTGCAGAAGCAAAATTGCACTGGCCCCACAAGCCACATGAGCTGCGGCGGTGAGCCCAATTTAGCATTCCGGCTGGAGTCCGCCCCTGCGTGCTGGCCACACCTACCCTGGCTCTGTGACGGATCAATGCACATCTGTGCTGATTACAAATGTACTCTTAATAAGGCTCTTTAACACAGCACATACCTAGTCCCCATAATTCATAGCTCTGGGCCAGTCCCTTCATCCTGACCACCCCCAGGTGACCCTCATATAAATCCAATAAATCTAATCTAATCTAATCTAATCTAATCTAATCTCATACAATGCCCTTAGTATCTCCTCTCATAGCATGGAGGAACAATGATGTGATTGCCCTACAATAGGCAAGCCCCTTGCACTGAAATCTCATGCTGTTTACAAAAATATGGTTGGGGGCTGCACTGTTGATAGATGTGCCACCACCATTTTCTCCCACCCACTAGTAACACAACATAGGACCAGATAACCAACATTGCCCAAATAATGATTTCCCTACAGCTAAGTCAAACCTGAGGGCGATGGAACACCTTCTTGAAGATCCAGAATTCCTGTGACATTATGACCTGAACTGGTTCCATTAAAATCCACGATCCCATCCAAAACCTTCCAGGAGCTTTTATGGGCAGAGCCAGAGATGAGAGCAGACCCAACATCTCTGACCAAAGTCAACTCTTCTACTGAAATGCACAGGTCCACTAGGGTTCCTAAATGCCCCACCAACCTACGGGACTATTTATGTTAAATGGACGGTTTCAACTAAGATGGGAAGGATGTTGAATATTGAGACTGCCTGGTTACTCCAAGGTCCACTCTTCAGGTGGGAAAATGGAGACTGCTGATTGGCTGGTCTCTGCTGGATCTTGTACATAAAGACCTATTGTCTTAATAAAGACCTGCTGTCTTGAAGCTTGTCTCAAGCCTCTTCAATCCCCAGACATAACAGTATCCAGTAATGTTTCACTTTGGGGATTTCAAAGCTCCCAAGTGTGTTTACTATTTTGAGTTTGCTACTTGGACAATTGCCAGTTCATTGTTGGTCTTCCCCCAAAGCATATCATACTAAACAGTCTTTCACCATCCTGGGTCTGAAAGATTGTAGGATATTAGTTCCTGGCATCTTGGGCCAGTGGTTGGAAATGACAGATGAATTACCTAGCACTCCAGACCGAAAAAAGGTATTATTGCCTGAAATTGGAAAATGTCATTTTTGGCCAATTTGCTTTCTAAAGTGAATATGATTAGGGGGTTCTGAGAAACTTACAGATCTTCACATCTCCCTTTATTTCCCTAGCTAGTTTATTTCAATATAACTGTAGGATTAATTAACCTGCAGCTATTACTTAAAATACAGCGTAGATTATTTTGTAACAATTATATCAATAGTGTAATTTCTTTCTTTCATATCTGTTGATGCTCTTTTAACGGAATAGCTGAATAACAGAGTTGAAAGGGACCTTGGAAGTCTTCTGGTCTAACCCCCTGCTCAGGCAGGAAGCTGTATACCAGTGGTTCTCAACCTGTTCTTCACCAGAGCCCCCTTTTAAATATCTTTTATGGCCATGGAACATGGCCATGAAACCCCAATAATTCTTCCTTCCTTCCTTCCTTCCTTCCTTCCTTCCTTCCTTCCTTCCTTCCTTCCTTCCTTCCTTCCTTCCTTCCTTCCTTCCTTCCTCCCTCCCTCCCTCCCATTCTCTCTTTCTTTTTGTCTTTCTGTTTTTTCTTTCTTCCCTCCTCCCTACCTTCTTCCTCCTTCCCTTCCTCCTTCCCTTCCCCCTTCCCCCTTCCCTTCCCTTCCCTTCCCTTTTTCCTCCTTGGAATTTTTCTGGTCCTTATTTTGTTTGTGTATTGCTTGTTTTATAGCATGGCCGTAGTTTAAAAACACCTGAAGTAAATATTTAAAATATTAGAGTAGTTGCGTAACTTCAGAGTGGAACTGACGGAAGAATAAGCTCTTGCATGCAGAATGTTTTTTTATAAGACAGTCTATCCTTCCTACTTTAGATTTAGATTAGATTTATTGGATTTATATGCCGCCCCTCTTCGAAAACTCGGGGCGGCTCACAACAAGAAGGAAATTTGTTCATAAAATCTGGTAGGATCCTCAGATGAAATCTCAAGCTTTTTATTTTTTACAATTTTTATCTGATCTTTATCCAGTCTGACTGTATCTAGCAAAATTTGCCTTGTAAAGAATATGAAAGACGACTCAATGGTTATGATGGCAAAGCAAAATGAAGTACATCTTCAAAGAAGATTTTCCTCCTTATTGAATTCTACCTTTTCACCCTAGTCTGCCTTCAACCTAGTAAAACCCATAACAGAATTGTTATATAGCTTTCTTTCTTTGTCCCCTTTAAAATACTTAAAGTAAGTGAATGATAAAAGATAAACTTTGGTTTGGAAACATCTATTTAAAAAAAACCACAAATCTTTGAAATCTGACAGTTGTAACTTTGCGTGGACACATTTTCTAAAGCTTCTTCACTATATGGGTTCTAATTATGTGAAGTTGTAAACATCACAGAAAAATGGAGAATGTCATAAAATAGCTGATATGATATTCTTAACAGGGATCATATTGGAACATTTCCATTATTATTTTAATGTAAACAACCTAAAATCATACACACAGGTATTTGATATGGGCAGCTACAGTATATCAATCTATGAAATAAATACCCCCCTTTTAATCTGAAGCTATTATTACAGCACAGCAACTAGTCTGATCCCAAATGAAAAAAAACACCAGTGACTTCAAAGAGTGATAATCTTCCTCTGAAACATGTTCTCCATATCTATAACTCTAATACAAGAAGTATCAACCATGCCTTAAACTACATGTATGTATGTACCATAGACAAGTACAATGTGATTTCTCATTTAATTGATGATGGTATGAGGTCCAAACTCATATTTCTTTCACAAGATAAATTTTCATTCAGTACAAAAATAAGTTTCAGTTTAGTGTTCAACATATAAAGAATTTATTTTAACATTCCCTAGTTAGTACAAGGTCCTATATTGTAGTTCATTAATTGCACTGAAACTTTTAATGAAAGGAAGGTATCTTACAAAATATTGATGCTCTTGCATGTTTCAATGCCATTTCTTCTGCGTTCATGTTACAGTTGAGGAGTATCTCCAGTTTAGCTTCTAGATGTCATGGAGGATAAATCTAAATAAAATAGGCACAAAGGAAAATATTACTGCCACATTTTGTAGAAAGAAATGGGCACCAAAGGGTCCACAGGTTTCATTCCTTTATCCCATTTGCACTTCTAAATGACGGTATCAGCTGAATAATTATTTGCTTTATGTTCAAATTGAAGGACTTGTCCTGAACCCCTTCAACATTGCTCACTGCTGATGTAGCATCGTTCCTGTGCACATAAACTAGAATCACATTGCTAGCTGTCAGTAAAATTCACTTATTTACTGTTGATTGAAAAATTCTGGATGATAAAAATTCAAATCAGAACTTAAACATTATTTTAAATGTTGAGCCATAATATCAACATCTTTATTACCATCTTGCATATTGTTAAGGCTATGACATTTCTACTGCACCTAATGTTGGAAATCGAAGCAGCATACAGTGAATTTCAACCTTGGTGTATTATCTCGAGTTAATTTATTTTGTTCTGAATTGGGCATGCAGTTTGTTAAGCTGTGCTGCTATTTCTGTAGATTTTTAAAAAGGTTATAATGTCCTTTACAAAAGCCATAAAGTCATCTGGTTCATCATTAATCATTTATTTTTATAGAGCTCCGTTGCAGATGCATGAAGTAAATCAAGGCAAATAGCTTATGAAATGCATACCTTGCCATATAATTGTAGTATTTTCTTGTCAATTATGGCCACATTTAAATCCAGAGTATAACATTTCCAATAGTTATTGGCCTCTTTTCCTAGGGAATAAATGTCTCTTTACAATTAAGAAACTCTCAGGTGTCCGTTCCAAGGAAATTGATGGTTCATGAGGCTTCAAGGATATCTTTTAGTTTCATGGGATTCTGAGCTTAATGTAAATTTCACATTATCTTTTGTGCACAAAATTTCTACACTGTGAAAGGGAGTTGCTGAGGGGATTTCTAAGCAATGGAATTAGGGTTGAAAGCACATTTTTTATTATTATTTTTTTTACCCTATAAGATTCTTACTTTGGTTTATTTTTTGTAGAAACTACATCAACAAAATATGTGCTTGAGGTGGGGAAAAAAATGAAACTTTGATTTTGGTTTTTACCAATTAGATAGTGTTGGTAATGACCTTTATGTCATTTGGCGGGCCCCAGGGGAAGAGCCTTCTCTGTGGCAGCCCCGGCCCTCTGGAACCAACTCCCCCCGGAGATTAGAATGGCCCCCACCCTCCTTGTCTTTCACAAGTTACTCAAGACCCACCTATATTGCCAGGCATGGAGGAATTAAGACATCTCCCCCAGGCTTTCTTATATTTTATGTTTGGTATGTATGTGTTGTATGGTTTTTAAATTGTTGGGGTTTTTTAATGTAATTTTATTATTAGATTTGTTCCATTTTTATACTGTTTTTATTATTGTTGTGAGCCGCCCCGAGTCTTCGGAGAGGGGCGGCATACAAATGTAATAAATTGAATTGAATTGAATTGTTGTCATAGAAAACTCAAGGTTTGATGTTAATGCCTTATTCTACTGCACTAAAGGAAGTCAGAAATTAATGCCTCCCCCTCCCTGTTTTCTTTCTGTGGGGACCCCCCGCCACCCAAAAGAATGAAATAGCAATAGCATTTAGACTTATATACTGCTTCATAGTGCTTTTACAGCCCTCTCTAAATGGTTTACAGAATCAACATATTGCCCCCAACAATCTTGAGTTCTCATTTTACCCAGCTTGGAAGGAGTAAACCTTGAGCCAGTAGTGTGATTTGAACCGCTGAAATACAACTAGCAGTTAGCTGAAGTTAGCTCTTGGGAAATAAAAAGGCAGAATTATATGATATGATATGATATGATATTATTTATTGGAGTGTGTCCAATTGAAGTCTGTTATGTATATTTCCCAAATTTTTGTTAAAATATGAAGTCACAAGCAAACAAAATTGAGTCCCTAATGTAAATGAGTATACATTTATTTAATTTGTTATAAAAACACTTGTTTTATCTGCTTACTAAAGATTTTGTCTTCTTGCATGGCGATAAATGAAGAATAGGCTAAAACACCCATAGTAAGAATATAAAATAAAAGCATGATATGCAGATGAGAAACGCAAGCCACACACCTTCTAAAATTAGAGAAGTGCATGGATAGAAATTTCACCAAAAAAAGAAGCCTAGGGAACCATGTAGCATAGTTAAGATCATCCCAACTATATCAGATGGAGAGAACATTAACATTGTCTGTACTGGCCCCCTCTCTCTACTCTGGCCACCAAAATGCAGTAGCATGATCTAATAGAAGATTATCAAATATATAGTCGGAGGATGAACTACAGCCAATCTTCTTCACCAGCAACTAATCCTAGCTTGCTGCACTAGGCCATCAATCAGCAGAGTAGAGGGATTTTTCCTCTTTCTCTTAGCTAGATGTTCAGGATAAATGCCAAATCAATACTTTAATCCCTAATATGACATGTTTTACCAGCAATTGACTGAGCACTGAAGTGCACAACTTTTTGGTGTGTAGATACATGGATTGTGACATTAAATTCTTTGGTTAGACTGCAGCCAGTTAGAATAGGAGACTATTAATTACTGTATTTTTCGGAGTATAAGTCGCACTCCCCCCCACCTCAAAAAAAAAAAGAGGGTGGAAATGTTGGTGTGTTTTATATAGCAAATACAACCATTTTTGGCCTCCCACATGGGACATTTTTGCAAAAGCGGGGGAGTTTTTATCTTCCCCCAACCTCCAGGAGCACTCTGCAGGCCTCCTGAACCCTCTGCACACCTCGTTTTTGTGAAAAGTGGTCCACTCTTTGCAAAAAATGAGGTCATTTTTGCCTTCATCCAGCCCCCAGGACCAATCTGCATGCTTTCCAAACCCTCTGCGCACCTCGTTTTTTGCAAAAATGGCTGGGTTTTTTTTGCAAAAGTAGGGGTGTTTTTGCCTTCCCCCTTGGGCGGGATGAAAAATGGATTCATTTTTGCAAAAAATATGGTGCACAGAGGGTTTGAGAGGCTTGCAGAGTGCTCCTGAAGCCCAGGGCAGGCAAAATGATCAGATATTTCTTTTTGCATTATACATGGATGCTGAAATCTAATATATGCAGAAAATAATACAAAACTTCTAGGTTCTTTCTGTATTCAAGAACTTGTAAAATCCATTCAGACTCCCGCGGCTCGCTCATAGTCATGGCAGTAGATATCACACAACACGTGCCTGATATCAAATACTCACTAAGATGGCCCCATCCTGATTTCCATCTTCGAAGTTTTCTCTCCCAGTGTAACAAAGTAGGCCATGTCATTAATAATGCTTTTTTTTTTCATAACTGAATATAGCAAGCAAGCAATTCTTTACCATAGCTTCCATATCCTCAAATTTGATATGCTTTAGTTTGTTGTGAGTTAACTTCTTTGCCAGACCTGCCATAACTTAAACCTCTAAGAAGAAATGATTCTTGGCTCCATTTGTTGAGAAATTTATAGTTCGATTAGAAATCAAGTGTATGGCAGTAATATATAGCCAGAACTGAGAAACCTGCGCCAAAATCCCTATACAGTGGTACCTCATCATACGAACTTAATTGGTTCCAGGAGGAGGTTCGTAAGGTGAAAAGTTCGTAAGATGAAACAATGTTTCCCATAGGAATCAATGTAAAAGCAAATAATGCATGCAAATCCTTCAGGAAAATCCCAAACTTTAGAAGGGAGGCGAACAGAGGGCAGGGAGGAGCAGCTAAAGGGGGCGGGTGGAAGAAGCAAGGCTAGGCTAAAGGGTGAGTGGGAAGGAAGAAAGGCAAGGGGGGGGTGCCCCTCCCTTTTCTTTTTTCAAAAGACACCGTTTCAGTGCCTTTGCAAGCATGCAAAATCTTTACTCCTCCAAGCTGTCCCTCCCTTTTCTTTCTTAAAAAGACACCGTTTCAGTGCCTTTGCAAGCATGCAAAATCTTTACTCCTCCAAGCTGCCCCTCCCTTTTCTTTCTTAAAAAGACACCGTTTCAATGCCTTTGCAAGCATGCAAAATCTTCCAAGCTGCCCCTCCCTTTTCTTTCTTCAAAAAAGGGGGGAAAAAGAAACCCCTTCATCCCAGCAGCAGCTGCTTGGGTTCGTAAGGTGAAAATAGTTCGGAAGAAGAGGCAAAAAAATCTTAAACACCGGGTTCATATCTTGAAACGTTCATTAGAAGAGGCGTTCGTAAGATGAGGTACCACTGTATTTACTCTCCCTCCCTTAACTCCTTTATTGCCCACCTCAATGTAACCAATCCAGATTTTGCAAATGGTTTTCCTAACAGTCAGTCCAAGTGCACTTTGGGATGCAGCTCCTCTGCCCTTCTTCCAGCTGGGTGACATTGAAGCAGTTTCGTGAGAAGGTACAGATGTACTTTTGATTTCCCAAGCATTTTCCCTTTCATTACCCCTCCCAACAGTTCAGGGCAGTCTGTCGCCATAACGGCAAAGCAGAAGCAAGCACAAAGTGACAGTTGATACTGTGGCTGCCATTCATCTAAAAATAAAATCCCACACTTCCAATTTTAGTTTCCATTCTTCTGAACCAACAACCTCTATGTCTGTAAATTTATTTTTGCATTATTTTCTTTGAATATTTTAGCAATGCTAATTATGGAACTATTTCAGGATCCCAAATGTTCAATATCAATAAATGTGAAATGATTTTTCCTGTTTCTATAAATTTCTCAAAGTTCTAATCGTCAGGCACATCTACCGTGTTTCCCCGATAGTAAGGCAGTGTCTTACTATCTTTTTACCCCCAAAAGCCCCACTGTGTCTTACTTTGGGGGTATGTCTTACATTGTCCCGGGCACCGGGGCCGGCTCGTCTTCGGGCGCGGGGAGCTGCCGGAAAGGAGGCGGGCGAAGGAGGGCGCCTGACCGCGCCACTCACCTTTCCGCTCGCCTCGGAGCCGATCGGCCTCGCTGGCCGCTTGCAGCTGAGCCTCGGCAGGGGAAGAGGCGGTGGTGCCGCGGCGAGCGAAGGCGAGGGGCGCGCAGGGAGCTGCTGGAAAGGAGGCTGGTGAAGGAGGGCGCAGCTCCGGCCGCTCGCCTCGGAGCCGATCGGCCTCGCTGGCCGCTTGCAGCTGAGCCTCGGCAGGGGAAGCGGCCAGCGAGGCTGATCGGCTCCGAGGCGAGCGGCCGGAGCTGCGCCCTCCTTCACCAGCCTCCTTTCCGGCAGCTCCCTGCGCGCCCCTCGCCTTCGCTCGCCGCGGCGCCACCACCTCTTCCCCTGCCGAGGCTCAGCTGCAAGCGGCCAGCGAGGCCGATTGGCTCCGAGGCGAGCGGAAAGGAGGCGGGCGAAGGAGGGCGCAGCTCCGGCCGCTCGCCTCGGAGCCGATCGGCCTCGCTGGCCGCTTGCAGCTGAGCCTCGGCAGGGGAAGCGGCCAGTGAGGCCGATCGGCTCCGAGGCGAGCGGCCGGAGCTGCGCCCTCCTTCACCAGCCTCCTTTCCGGCAGCTCCCTGCGCGCCCCTCGCCTTCGCTCGCCGTGGTGCCACCGCCTCTTCCCCTGCCGAGGCTCAGCTGCAAGCGGCCAGCGAGGCCGATCGGCTCCGAGGCGAGTGGAAAGGAGGCGGGCGAAGGAGGGCGCAGCTCCGGCCGCTCGCCTCGGAGCCGATCGGCCTCGCTGGCCGCTTGCAGCTGAACCTCGGCAGGGGAAGAGGCGGTGGCGCCGCGGCGAGCGAAGGCGAGGGGCGCGCAGGGAGCTGCCGGAAAGGAGGCTGGTGAAGGAGGGCGCAGCAATAGTATTTGTCTAGTTTTTTCCCCCTTTAATTCCTTTTATACTACCGTGTTTCCCCGAAAGTAAGACATATGTCTTACTTTCGGGGTATGGCTTATATAAGCCGACCCCCCTGAAACCCCCCATATGTCTTACAATCGGGGGGGTCTTACTATCGGGGAAACACGGTAACAGAAAATGAAGTTGTGTACACCTCTCATTGCATTTATTCCAATAAAAGTAGAGAATTATTTTTGGTTACATAGGTCGGTATCACTGGAGTGTCAAACTCACTAACATCAATAGACTATTTTAATATAATATTCTCTAACTGGGGCAGAGGAAAAAAATAGGTCACAGTATTATTTTAATTCAGTATTTTTATAGCTCAGCACAGTATGGGTAAACAATATGCAAAACAATATCAATCATAGAACAGTCAAGTAATCAGTATATAGCATTTATGAAAATCAACATGTCCATAACATTCCTCTGGGTCATGTAATAACAAATAATGTCCTACCAGTTTTATAAAGTTTCTAAGAAAAAAAGAAAAATGTTTCCAAATGTAATCCAAAAGAAAATATAAGAAAATCAACATAAGAGGAAAAAACAACCACCACCTATATTGTGATTGCACAATTAAGCCAAGTGCACAGGAAAATGCAGTAGATTTGTTACTTGAATTATTGGGTGTTCCTAAAGATATGTTCCAGAGATACGAAACAGTAATTGAAATTGGTAACACTCCCCAGGATCCAACCAATGTAGTGATTGGTTTAAAAAATAATGAAAAATACTGATGTATTGGGAAGAATCTACAGTAGGATCACATTAACCTTGCTAAATCTGGAGCGAAAACCACATTTTGGTTTTAACCAAAATAAGAGCCATGAGAAAAATTCTTCAGTATATTGACTGTTGAAACTACCGTGTTTCCCCGATAGTAAGACCCCCCCGATTGTAAGACATATGGGGGGTTTCAGGGGGGTCGGCTAATATAAGCCATACCCCGAAAGTAAGACATATGTCTTGCTTTCGGGGAAACACGGTACTAAAAGCGAGGGAGGCGTTGGAGCAGTTCGCGGCGCTGGCGAGGGAGCTTCGCGCCCAGGAGAGTCTCCCAAACCCGGCACGGATAAGAAGGACTCCTCGGCCGTTCACGCCAAGGACAGGCAGCCCCAGTTCCAGCGCCTCAGCCTGCTCGCCCGGCCTCTTGCCCGGTGGGGAGAGAAAAGGCGGCGGCGGGAGTAGCGGAGGCGAGGCGGAGAAGAAAGAAGCGGTGGATAGCTGGCGAGGTGCCGGCTAGAGGGCTGGACCCCGCCGCTCCCGCCGCCGGCTTTGCGCGTAGAAACACGTTCCCAAGCAGGAGCAGCGGTGGCGGCAAGGAGAGGAGCCCTGCCTCGGATATGAAAGGCGGACCTGGGCGAGCGAAGCCGAGTGACAGCAGCAGCACCTCAGGGGCGAGTCCAACGAAGGGACTCCAGCTTTCCCTGTATTCCTGGAGCTGCCGCGCCTGCCTCTTTCCCTTTTTTTGCCGGTTGTGCGCGCCACTTGTGCGCGCCATGTGTGGTGTGACGCGGTGTCTGTTTGCAGCAATGGCTGCGGCGGCAGCAGCAGCGAGCAACAAGGCGTCGGGAAGGCTCCAGGGGAATGCGGCAGTAGCCTCCCCAGCTGGGAAGAGCGAAGATTCTCTCTCTCTCTCTCCCCCGTCACCCACCCTCATGTTCCCCTCGGACCTCCTGGCGTTTACGCGCCGGCTTGGGATCCTGCGCCAAGAAGCCTGAGGGTGCTCTGGCCCAGCCTGGCTGTGTGCTTGAGTGAGGGGCTGTGAAGGTGCTCTCGTTCTCCAGCGAGAACGAGAGCACCTTCACAGCCCCTCACTCAAGCACACAGCCAGGCTGGGCCAGAGCACCCTCAGGCTTCTTGGCGCAGGATCCCAAGCCGGCGCGTAAACGCCAGGAGGTCCGAGGGGAACATGAGGGTGGGTGACGGGGGAGAGAGAGAGAGAGAATCTTCGCTCTTCCCAGCTGGGGAGGCTACTGCCGCATTCCCCTGGAGCCTTCCCGACGCCTTGTTGCTCGCTGCTGCTGCCGCCGCAGCCATTGCTGCAAACAGACACCGCGCCACACCACACACGGCATGCAAAAGTGGCGCGCACAACCGGCAAAAAAAGGGAAAGAGGCAGGCGCGGCAGCTCCAGGAATACAGGGAAAGCTGGAGTCCCTTCGTTGGACTCGCCCCTGAGGTGCTGCTGCTGTCACTCGGCTTCGCTCGCCCGGGTCCGCCTTTCGTATCCGAGGCAGGGCTCCTCTCCTTGCCACCACCGCTGCTGCTGCTGGTGCTGCCGCTGCCACCGCTGCTCCTGCTTGGCAACGTGTTTCTATGCGCTACTGCCGAGGACACGAGACGCGGGAGGTGCAGGGTTTGGCCACGTCCAATAGCCCATTGGAAGGGTGGAGGGGGGGTGGAGGGGGGGTGATTGGAGGGAGAGAAGACGGCGTGGAGGTGGGGGGGTGGAGACCGAAAGGAAAGGTTCGGCAGGGGAGGTGGGGCGACCGCGTCCCTTCCTTTTCCTCGAAGCGTTTGTGTGCTGAAATGCCCTCCCTCTGACTCGCCGAAGCCCGAAGACGAGCCGGCCCCGGTGCCCGGGACAATATAAGACATACCCCCAAAGTAAGACACAGTGGGGCTTTTGGGGGTAAAAAGAAAGTAAGACACTGCCTTACTATCGGGGAAACACGGTAAGTTAATTACAACTTAATTACCTCAGACAGTGTTGTTCCAATGTATCCCTTTTTCTAACTTAATACTTTTCTATGTTAAGAAATTAATCCTCTTCAAAATAAGCTCTTTCTAGGAGAAAAGTGATACTCACCCTATTTTAGTCTCATCCCTAACTAAAAATGTTGGGTTGTGTACAACCCTAAACAAGTAGAGCAGATTTGAAAGTACAGTGGTATCTCAAGATACGAACCTAATTGGTTCCAGGGGGAGGTTCGTAACATGAAAGGTTCGTAAGACGAAACATTGTTTCCCATAGGAAACAATGTAAAGTCAATTAATCCGTGCAACAAAATCCCAGGAGCCTCCGAACGCCGAACGCGGAAGTTCGGGTTTGGCGTTCGGCTTCGGGAGGCTCCTAGAAAGCCGTGCGGCTATTTTAAAAGGTGACAGCTGGGCTGGGGGGCTTCCCAGCAACCTCCCGAACCCCAAACTTTTGCCGAACCTCCGGGTTCGGGGTTTGGGGGGTGCTGGGAAGTCCCCCAGCCCGGCAGTCACCTTTTAAAACAGCCGGGCGGCTTCCCAGGAGCCTTCGAACGCCGAACCCGGAAGTTCGGGTTTGGCGTTTGTAACTCGAAAAACGTTCGTAAGAAGAGGCAAATTTTTTCTGAACCCCGGATTTGTATCACGAGTTGTTCGTAAGACGAGGGGTTCGTATCTTGAGGTACCACTGTATGGGTAAAACTGCATGAAGTAACAAAACAAATGATTGTTATAACACCCGTAAATGTCTTTGGAGGTTTTCAGTCATCCAGATCATGGTTGTCCCTTAGATACTTTTTCAAAAGCAGCTGAACATTGTTTTTCTTTGAAGATATTTAATTTCTCATCCATGACTGAATGGTGAGGGATGGAAGGATTTATTATATTCCTTGCGTCATCTGGTCGTTAACACTCTTTCTGAGAGTTGTTGAGGACACCTGGTCTATCTGTTTAACTACCTTTATAGAATGTAATGTTATAATAGGAAGCTAATGTAAAGATATATTAGGCTTGAATAAATATTACGACCCAAGGACTCATCTCACATTCTTTGTGATTGTATTTAATTAATTGCATTCTTTGCTGCTTAATTTGAGGTCATTTCTTTATATACGTGTGAATTTCAGACTTTGAGCAAGGAAAGGTTTTGGGAATGAAATCTCACACTGGAGAAACCACATTTGAGTTAAAAGTGTTATTGTATATCCTCAGGGCATGTAAAGCATTATAAACATTCTATTTTTTGCTATTTTTGGTACCATTAAATCAAGTTTTCTTGAGAAGGATTGATAGCTTCCAGTGAGACAACCAGAGGGAAGATAAAATGAAAAGGAATCTCTTCACACAGCTACTAATCAATGTAACATCTCTTGCTGGTAATTATCTTCATAACCTGACACAACCACAAAGCTCCCCTCACATTCAGTGTTTCTGTCACCTCATCTTTTAGATACATTGGCCCTGAAGAAATTGGTTCCCTTCCTCCACCTTTTTTTTTGGTATCATAAGCTTTTGCTAACTCTAAAGAAAGTGAGAGAAGCACAAAATATATTACACACTTTGTGATTATTTGTACAAGCACATCAGTATCTTAACAGCGCTGCTCTTTTCTCTCATTTTTGTTGAACCAAAATAAAATTGTTTACATTTATTGAAAGGGGAATAAATTGTCAGTTTTATGATTGGAGTCGATGATAGCAAAATAAAATTTTGTTCCTAAACAATTTGCATGCAAATACATTCTGGCGGTCAAACTCATCTGTGAATTTTATGCCGACACTCTGACTCATAAACTGGAATTGGTCTAAAAAGTTTTACAACTTTGGGTTTATTATCGAATAGTTACCAGGAAAGAACTCAAGTGCATATGATAATTTTTAAAAGATAGTGAACTATTAATTCAACAAGCACTTATATTCAGAGCAAAAAAAAATTTCATTGAAACATGTGTTAAAATATGTTTTTTTTACACATGCACAAATAAAAGAACACTCGGCTATAATAATTTATTTTACTAATGAAAAATTATTTGGGTAATTTTTCCTTCTTTGATTAGATGGAAGTAATCTAACTGTAAACACCTATCTTTAAGGTAGAAAGCAGAGAGAAAACATGAGTGAATGAGTAAAAATGGCATTAATGAAATAGATAAATGATTGTATTTAGGATTGTATTATATTTAATCTGATGAAATATGTATATATGTATGGTCTTCAAAAGAAAAAAATGTAGGAGTAAAAAAAGTATATTCAACTGGGAGAACACTAGACATAAGTGCAGAAGATCTTGAGCAGGGGTGTCAAATTTGATTTCATTTCAACCCTTTGCATCAGGGTTGTCTTTGATCTTGGGTTGCTGGGGTGGGCATGGCTGGAGTAGGCATAGCAAGGGTGGCTAACCCGGGAGTGCCCTCCTGAGCTCTGTTTTCATGGCAGAGGAACCATTTATTTATTTTTATTTATTTATTGGATTTGTATGCCGGCCCTCTCCGGAGACTCGGGGCGGCTAACAGTAATAAAACAATGTACAATAATAATCCAATAAATACTAAAAATGATTAAAAAAAACCCCATTAATATAAAAAACCAAACATACATACAGACATACCATACATGAAATTGTAAAGGCCCAGGGGGAAAGAGCATCTCAATTCCCCCATGCCTGGTGGCAGAGGTGGGTTTTAAGTAGTTTACGAAAGGCAAGGAGGGTGGGGGCAATTCTAATCTCTGGGGGGAGTTGGTTCCAGAGGGTCGGGGCCGCCACAGAGAAGGCTCTTCCCTTGGGTCCCGCCAAGCGGCATTATTTAGTTGACGGGACCCGGAGAAGACCCACTCTGTGGGACCTAACCGGTCGCTGGGATTCGTGCAGCAGAGATAATCTGGTCCGGTGCCATGAAGGGCTTTATAGGTCATCACCAACACTTTGAATTGTGACCGGAAACTGATCGGTAACCAATGCAGACTGCGGAGTGTTGGTGTAACATGGGCATATTTGGGAAAGCAAAAAACAAGATGGCGGTATCTATTTTTATTTACTTATTTATTTATTTTGTCCAAGACACAATAATATACTATTTATTTATTTATTTATTATTTATTTATTTATTTATTTATTTATTTATTTATTTATTTATTTATTTATTTATTTATTTATTTATTTATTTATTTATTTATTAGATTTGTATGCCAGTCCGTAGACTCGGGGCAGCTAACAACAATAATGAAACAACATATAACAAATCTAATATTTAAAACAATTAAAAGACCCTTATTTAAAAAACTGAACGTACACACAAACATACCATGCATAAATTGTATAGGCCTAGGGGGAAGGGAATATCTCAATTCCCCCATGCCTGACAGAAATGGGTTTTAAGATGCTTACCAAATGCGAGGAGGGTGGGGCAATTGCTCATGTTGTGGTGATCCCAACCATAAGTCTAGCACCAATTATCCCAACAGAGCTTTAAGCTGATTGGCAGGAAGGACAGAGGGATTGGTCAGATTGTAAAAATATGATCCAAGATGCCAAAATAGAAGCTTTAGTTCCTAACACCATGGAGAATTTGTGTTTTCCCATGGGCTTAGGCGACCCCTGTGAAATGGTAATTCGACCCTCAAAGGTGTCCCAACTCCCAGGTTGAGAACCACTGCTGTATGAGGATGGGCTGAAGGCCTTCTTATATTCATTCTATGGAAGCAAAGATTGAAGAGAAACACATTAGCCATGATCAGTATGTAAGAGGAAGTTTCAGGTCCTGAACAATGAAAATAGAATCAGAAATAATATTTTTTCCCCAGAATCCTTAATGGCAGTTAAATAAATAAATCCCTGGAAATGGATAAATCCATAGACAATAAGCTTATCAAAAGCTTCACAATTACTTCTCTGATTTCCAAGCTCAAAAGCAGAAAAGGTTTCTCAGACACTTAAATGGGTGAAACTATATTAAAACCTTTATTGCATTGCCGAAGGAAGTCACATTAAACAGTTGATTGTCTTCTGAGAATACTAAAACAGTGCGAGCTATTGTAGATGTGCCTAGGTACACCCACATCACACCAATGCTCTGCGAGCTGCCCCAGCTCGCAGTCGGTCTCTAGATGCAATTCAAGGTGTTGGTTATTACCTTTAAAGTCCTATATGGCCTAGGACCAGATTATTTACGGGACTGCCTCCTGCCACAAGGGAATGTGGGAAACTCATAACTCCTAGCATAATTTGTACATTACCTCTAGAGGGGGCATGTCTTTATCCTGCTTATGATCTCTCCAGAAACATCTGCTGACTATTTCCATAGTCTTTCATTGGTAGCAGAATATATACATTCTGCCTGCAATGCTGGATACATGTTCCCCAATGGTGTTAGTTCTATTAGATAAACTTTTGATCTTACAGTTATTGCAGCAATTAATCATTTGAGATAATCTATTTTCTGTGAAGTCATAAATTACAGACTGTCAGGAAAATTGCATTTGGTTTTGCATTAATTGTCTGTTATTTCATCATCTATATTTGCCTCCTTTCATTTAAGTTACCTTTTTTAAAAAAAGTGTTCCAGCAACAGTTGCTCCTATTTTTCTTCTAGATTGTAAACATTTCCGTAAATCACCTACCTGAAATCCTGCTAACGTTCAAGGACTTGCCTATATCTAATATTACACTGAGGAATTATTCTTGGAGGTGTATGCTTCATGATTTACTTCTCAGGTCTGCTGTTAGACAGATATTTTCATTTCACTCTAGTTCCTGGAATACTGATTTCGCAAACTTATATCTAGGTATAATTTTAAATGTACTGAAAATGATGCTAACTCTAAAAAGCTTCAATTGCAAAGAGTACAGCGACCGATAAGGTCCCACAGAGTTGGCCTTCTCCGGGTCCCGTCGACTAAACAATGTCATTTGGCGGGCCCCAGGGGAAGAGCCTTCTCTGTGGCGGCCCCGGCCCTCTGGAACCAACTCCCCCTGGAGATTAGAACTGCCCCCACCCTCCCTGTCTTTCGTAAACTACTCAAGACTCATTGATACCGCCAGGCATGGGGCAGTTGAGATAGCCCTTCCCACTAGGCCACTACAAGTTATGCATGGTATGTTTGTGTGCATGTTTGGTTTTATAATAGGGGTTTTAGTTGTTTTTTATTATTGGATTGTACATGTTGTTTTTATTATTGTTGTTAGCTGCCCCGAGTCTACGGAGAGGGGCGGCATACAAATCCAATAAATTATTATTATTATTATTATTATTATTATTATTATTATTATTATTAATTATTATTACAGGCCAATTTAATTTTTGTAATGAAGCTCCTAATTTGTTATGTTTTTTAAAAAAAAATCAAGACTTTAAAATGAAATAATGGAATTATAAACAGTTATTTTTGTATTGAGAATAACTTTATAGTCAGGAATGGTTCCATTGTCTGTTTCAGTCCACTGAGCATTTGAGTAGACTTGCTTGCCCAGTGGAGGAAATTATATAAGCAGGGCAACCATTAATATGATCTTGGCATTTTAAAAAAGTTGTGTTTGCTTCAGTCATAAAGACATGGCTTCTACTTTTTGGCACAAAGCCAGATGTTTTTATCCTGGGAAGCCTAGAAATCAAGCATTGGGACTTTCAACCAGTCAGTTCCAGGTTTTTAATTGTCCTTACACAAAATATATAAGCCTTTCCTGTGCTTTGCTCCACCTTCCCTTTTACCAAGTCACACAATACTATTCAGGAGACAGCAAGACAAGTGAGGAGAATTCTTTTCTTGAATATTTGGATCAAGTCATGTAAATACACAGCCTGCTATTTTAACTTGTTCAACTGTAGATGGAGTTCCTGGCAACTTTCCAAAAATGAGCACTGAACTCCAGTGACAGAAAATGTTATTCCATACATGGAGAAGAAGAAGTCTAATCAATTTCAAATAATTATTAAACTTTTTATTTCTGCTTTTGGGGAGTGCATCCCCCCCAGTTAAAATATTTGAAGGCATTTTCTATATGGGAACATGCAATTTAAAAAAAAATCCAAACCTCCACCGTCCTTCCCCTTTCACATACAAACAACCTAGTAATCATATCTTCCCTGGGATATTAATTAAAGGAACTATCTACACCCCCCCATATATCTGGAAGGTATTCTCACTGAATAAGGTTTTTCTGAACTTGCTTCCCTTGTTTAATTTAATTTATTTTCAACAATGCCATTTGCCCGATGTGCTAAAATACCAATTGACATTTCTATTTGAGAACACACATTACAGTATATGAACTTAGATTGATGCAGGGTTCCTCCCTCTCCACTAAAGTTTATTTTCTGCTTCTTCAATTTGACTGCGCAACCTAGGGCAGTGATAGTGAGCCTTTTTTTCCTCAGGTGCCAAAGGTTCATGTGTGTGTTATCACTCACATGCGAGTGCCCACCACCCATAATTCAGTGTCTGAGGGTAAAAACGGCTTCCCCCACCCCTTTCGGAGTCCCTCTGGAGACCGGAAATGGCCCATTTCCTGACTTCCGGTAGGTCCAGTAGGCCCATTTTTCACCTCTCCAGGCTCCGGAGGCTTCTCTAGCGCCTCCTCCCCCATGGAGGCCTGCTGGAAGCAGAAAACACCCACCCAGAGCCTCCACGGTAGCTGAAAATCAGCTTGCCAGTGCGCACATGTGCGTTGGAACCACCGCATGCCGGCAGATATGGTTCGTGTGCTACCTGTGGCACACATGCCATAGGTTCACCATCACTGATCTAGAGTTTAGTTAACCACCCTGGAATTAGGGGCAAATGCTCTGATTTTCAGGTGGGAGAGAAGGCTTCTGTTAGTGCCATTGCAATATTTTGTCAGCTCTCCGAACTGACTTGTTTGGACTGACACAAAACTGATAGCAATGCAGACTATATCAGTGTAGATACAATTGTATGTAGACTACATATGAAACAGTAACTTTGCAGGCATCATTGAATAATAAGTGGCATGAAGAAATGACAAGTAGGGCTTTTTTCCCCTCTCAAAATGTACCACTGATTAATGATGCTGTGCAATTGTGTCTTGTGTTCAGTACAGTTAGCCCTCAATGTATGAACCACAATAGAGCCCCAAATTTATGCTGTTAAATGAGAATTTTTTTAAGTGAGTTTTGCTCCATTTGACAACTGCTCTTACCACATTTATTAAGTGAATCACTGAAGTTGTTAAATAAGCAACATGGTTGTTAAGTGAATCTGGCTTCCACATTATCTTATCAGAAAGTTGCAAAAGGTGATCACATGACTGCAGGACACTGCAACTGTCATAAATATGAACCAGCTGTCAAGCATCCAAATGCAAAGTCACTTTTTTTCAGCGCCTGTTGTGACTTCAAAAGGTCACTAAACGAACTGTTGTAAGTCAAGGACTACCTGTAATTTCAGCCAGAGAGTTTAAAATCTCTGGGTTAATTAATTCCATTTTTCCCCATCACACACAATATTGTTGAGTATGTCTGGTGATCATTGGGTTACTTTTATTATTATCATTTTTAAAATGTTACATTTTTAAAGGATGGATCTGGTTTTTATTTGGGGGTTAGTTTTGACTTCAGAAATGTACCCCCAAAGATATGAATATAACAATTATAGAAGAGGCACCACTACTTTAAAAACTTACGGCATATGCCATCAGTCTGTTAAATATGAGATGAATTAGGATAAGAAGCACTCAGAGAGAGGTAACGAGGGAGGAATAGGAAGTAGAAAGGCGCTATTTTGGCTTTGATATTTATGGAACATATCCCATTGATACATAAAATGTGTTACTTCCATCATTGTGTCATAGAACTCCAAAGCTTTGGAACAAACCAGTGAGGTACATTTTGAAAACTGAACCAAAAGGTTTTTGGTTCCAGTTTGGTTTGGGGTTTTTCCCCCCAGTTCAGTTCATTCAGTAACTTTCCTCCCATCTGTCTCAATACACGAGCTTTGAAGGAAAAAGACTGGTAAACTGAATCGTTCCTTTGTGACATTTATCTGAACGTTCGGGAGTATGCTAGATCATAGAACAAATATAAATTTGCCATTATGTGAGAGACATTCACTGAGATGCATGTGCTTATTGTTACAAGATTGACAGTTTAATTGGCTGTCTCAAGTCATATCCAGTAACTGTCATGCATGGGTAGGAACGCCAGGTAGTGCTGAAAATAAAAAAAAGAAACAAAAAATACTTCCAAGATGAATCAAAATTTCTGCAAGGAAGTATTGTTTTAATTCAAATCTCTTCGTTGATGTCAGCCTTCGGGGAAATTGTAATATTTCAACACTGTAGAGACTGCACGGGAAGCGCAGAGACAGAGAAATGTGAACAGCATCTGTCCAGATTGTCAGTGGAAATAAAGTCTATAGCCCTGGCATGGAAATGGTGGAGACAGATTCTTGATTGGAGCGGCAACTCAGATTAAGATGGGTTTGTCAATTTACAAACTCTTTTACTGCAAAGGGTATCTGTTATTCGCTGTGCCTAATACATAGGATTAGCACTCAATTTGCCTACGAGCTTGATGGCACTGCAAAAACTCAAGTTCAAGTGGGAATTGTCAGCATCGTAAGCACTGTCAAATAAGTTGACTGAATTTCAAAAGACCCTCAACAGAACTCTAACCACCCAGCCCTTCTTTAGTTCAGCAGTATCCCCGCCCAAAAAAAATATATTGGGATTTGCTAATTACTAGTAGATGAGAATATTTGTGGTATTGGGGTTAAACTATGGGATCCTTGGTTCTCTAAGCTTGGTTGTTTCTTGCAAGACATTAATTACATCAGTGTTTCCCAACCTTGGCAACTTGAAGATATTTGGACTTCAACTCCCAGAATTCCCCAGCCAGCATTTGCTGGCTGGGGAATTCTGGGAGTTGAAGTCCAGATCTCTTGAAGTTGACAAGGTTGGGAAACACTGCATTACATTACCCAACTATGAAATTTCATCAGTGAGGTGTTCTGTTGCAAGAGGCTTGCCCTACAGTGTTGGCCAGAGTGTTACTAGTAGTTCTTTGATTAGGCTGTGGTTTACTGTTTTGCTTGTTTGTAGTTTCTTGATTGGGATATGCTTTACCACTTAGTTGTTGGTCTTGATTGCTTGCTGATGTGATTCCAGAATTCCCACTCAGGCAGATGACAGCTCACTTACTGTATTTTCCGGAGTACTGTATAAGATTTACCTTTTTCTCCCCTAAAAGAGAGTGGAAATGTCAGTGCATCTTATACGTACACCAAAAATGGGGGCATTTTTGCCATTCCTCAACCCTCAAGAGTTGTCTGTAAGCTCCTCAGACCCTTTGACCACCTAATTTTTGCAAGAAAACAAAAAACCCTGGGTGAAAAATGCCCCATTTTTTCACTAAAATGTAGCTGTTTTCCCCCTTCTAATTACCCCATCTAGCATGAATGGAGGAGGAATTCCAGTAGTTGAAGTCTACAAGTCAAGTTTGAGAACCTCTGGTTTAGGGTTTGGGGTTCAAGGGTCTTCAAACTTGGCAAGTTTAAGACTTGTGGACATCGACTCTCATTCCTGAGTTGGCATGACTGGAGGAGGAATTCTGGGAGTTGAAGTCTTAAAGCTGTCAAGTTTGAAGTTTGTAAAAAGTGTACATCGTTGTAAAAAGTATACAAGTTTGTAAAAAGTATTCTGCTACACTGGTATTTTATTAAATAATATATTTGATTCAGAATACTTTTTTCCTTATTTTCTAACTCTAAAATTTAGGTGCGTCTTATACTCGAAAATACGGTAAGTTATTTGGGAATTAGTTTGACTAGAAATTAGCAGTGGCTTCTTAAAATGTTTTTTCTCTGGAGTGCTAGATAAGGTAGCTACAGTTTTTACCCAGTTATTCTTTCTATTCCTCATACCACTTATACTGTGAATCACAGATTGATGGCTTGTGTTTCATTTCCTTAATAATTCTTGGGGGAAGTTGGAGGGGACGGGAGAAACTGAGGACTCAAATAAAATCTTGGAAATCACTAAGCCTAACCCTCCACTAAGTGAAATAACTTACTACTATAACTTGGACAGGACGCTAGAATGCCTCAGGAATGGCCCTGATTGGTGAGGGTGGGAACTGTTTAGAAGCGAGAAACTAGAGGATTCCTATTGGCTATCGCGTCTGAATTATGAAAATCTTCCTAATGGCCAACTAATCCTTCCTTCCTTCCTTCCTTCCTTCCTTCCTTCCTTCCTTCCTTCCTTCCTTCCTTCCTTCCTTCCTTCCTTCCTTCCCAACTCTGAGCTAATGTCAAATACCATGTCAATATGGTAGTAAGTCATTCACAGAAGGTCATAAGACAGTGCTAAAGGATGATTTGGCCATTTACCAACTTTCTCCAGGGATTTCTCACTTCCTATGTGATATTTAAGCTGACATTAAATTGTTATAGAAGGTCATATTGGATTTGGGATTCAGTGTCACCAGTGTGTATAATAGTGCAGTTGTCTTCGTGCATACAAAAAGGAAAGTGTCGCTGACAGTGAGGTCAAACTTGCAACTTTGTCATTTCAATCTTTCTATATCGACAGAGAAAGTCAGTAGGGAGACTGTAGCTGCATTTTGCTGGATGTAATTATAACTTTCTTTGGGAGTATGAACTGGTGGAATTAAGGTTTGTGCTCTAATGGAGAATCGTATCTGTGTTTCACCAAATATGATTACATCCTGCCTTTCTTCTCTGTCAAGATAAAGAGGTTGAATAGGAAATGGATATCCCATCCATTAATTTTATGAATACATAAACAAGTTTCTCTCCTCATTGAGTTAGTGAAGATGCACTGAACAACTGTTGGAAAGTGGTAATGCACTTAATGGGAGTTAATAATTGAAGCTATATTTGGACAAGATATATGTATCCCAGTAGAGTTAACGGGAGAGTTACAGATAAATTTGTGGTAGCCTTTTCCTTGAGAGATTGGAGTTTTGAAGTTTGACTGTACTGGATCCAAAGGACCGAAAATGATGTTGCTGTTTTGAAGATTACATACTGTATTTTTCTGAGCATAAGACGCACTGGAGTATAAGAGTCATCTTAGTTTTTGGGAAGGAAAATAGGGAAAAGAATCTGCTTACCAGGTATTCATCTGTATAGCATCCTTAGTCTGTTCAGCTTCTTCACATTATTTTATCCCCTGGTTAGGGTTTTAAAAAAACTTTATTTGGAAAGAGTAACAATGAAAGAGCTGCAAGCCAATAAGAGCTGGGAACATCGTTAGCACCTCGAAAGAAACATTAGGAGCAAGTAGAGCAATGGAAAAAAAAACCTGCAAAAACTTAGGGCTTGGAAAACATTTTTTGCAGAGTAACAATGAAAGAGCTTACAAGCTGGTAAGAGCTGAGAACATCGTTAGCACTTGGTTAGGGCTGGAAAGAAACTTATTCAGAGCAAGTTAAAGCAATTTAAAAAAACCTGGAAAGACTTACGGCTTGGAAAACATTCTTTGCAGAGAGTAACAATAAAAGAGCTTGCAAGCCGGTAAGAGCTGGGAACAGTGTTCTGTCAAAAGTTACTACAGTGATCCCCCGCTCGTTGCGAGGGTTCCGTTCCAGGACCCCCCGCAACGAGCGGGTTTTCGCGAAGTAGCGCTGCGGAAGTAAAAACACCATCTGCGCATGTGCAGATGGTGTTTTTACTCCCACAGCGCTAGCGAGGAACCGAAGATTGGGGGCGGCGCGGCTGTTTGCCGCCGGCATGGGGGGCTTCCTAGCAGCCCCCAAAACCCGGGTTGGGGGTCCGGGGGGTGCTGGCAAGCCCCCCATGCCGGCGGTGACATTTTAAAATAGCCGCGCCGCCCCCAATCTTCGGCTCCTCCGCGCTGGCTCTCGGCGCTTTCGAGCTGAGTCCGGGAGCGAATTCTCTTCCGGACTCAGCTCAAAAGCGCCGAGAGCCAGCGCTAGCGAACGGCTCCTCCGCGCTGGCTATCGGCGCTTTCGAGCTGAGTCCGGGAGCGAATTCTCTTCCGGACTCAGCTCGAAAGCGCCGAGAGCCAGCGCTAGTGAACGGCTCCTCCGCGCTGGCTCTCCGCGCTTTCGAGCTGAGTCCTGGAGCGAATTCGCTTCAGGACTCAGCTCGAAAGCGGCGAGAATGAACCGCGTGGGCGGGCGAAGGGCGGGCGGCAGCGAGGAGTTTGCGTGGGCGGTGGGGAAACTCCTCGCTGACGCCAGCAAGAGGGGGAAGACCCAGGGAAGCCGGTTGCCATCTACGCATGCGTGCCCATAGAAAAAACGGGCACGCATGCGTAGATGGTATTTTGACTTCCGGGTTGAAAAATAGCGAAGTACCCTGTTCGCAATGGTTGGGGACGCAATAAACGGGGGATCACTGTATACACTTGTACTGTTCCTGAGTCTATTTGATCCGGACCGAAAATTGTTCATTTTAGATACTTATATTTGGTCTTTTTGAAAACGTTTTTCACTTGGAAACTAGTTATAACATTTCTGCACACAATGAAATGAAAATTGAAATGAAAAAAAAAACCTTACATTTTTATTTTTCAATTTATAGATAGTTTTGCTGGCAAACAATGTACAATTTTATTAAATTTGTTGTGGGATTACTAGTTTGAATATTTCTGAACATAATGATATAAAAATTGAACTGAAAAAAAGATGCTTATTTGTTTATTTTGCTCATAAAAGGGCCACCCCCGTTTTTTCAAGCATGTCACTTTATAAATTTTTCTAGGCCCCCTAATTCCAAATATTTTCAATAACTTTGGCATTGAATTACCAGTTTGAACATTTCTGAACATAATGAAATGAAAATTGAACTGAAAACGTTGATGCTTATTTGTTTATTTTGCACATAAAAGTCCCCCCTGCTGTGTTCAATTATTTCAATTTATATACAAATTTTGCTTTTAATTTCAAAATTACATACTTGTTTTTAGTAAAATGGATTTCTTTCATAAAATTAGTTGTCTGGCTATCATGTGCTTGCTTTTCAAAAGGATATTCCCAATATTTCTAGCCAAATCTATATAAAAAGTGAAAATAATGGCACACAGCAAGGCTGGCAGGGTGGCCATTTGTGAGCAAAATAAACAAATAAGCATCATTTTTTCAGTTCATTTCTATTTTTCTTAAGATCAAGAATGTTCAATTTAGTATATCAAAACTTTTGGGGGAAAGATCCTTTGAGATTTGGAGCCTAAAAAAAATATAAACTGACACAAAGTGCTCAAAATCATGGGGGGCATGTGTGTGGATTTCCAGAGCAAAATAAAAATATAAGCATTAATTTTTTCAGTTCAATTTTCATATCATTATCTTCAGAAATGTTCAAACTAGTTTCCCAGTGAAAAAGGTTTTCAAAAAGACCAAATTTAAGTACATTAAAAATATTTTGGGTCCGGGTCGTATACGACCAGAAACAGACCCAGTGTGAGTTTTTTTGCCCAGAAAAAAGTTAGCCCCCACCCCAAAAAATATTTTTATGATGATCAGCAATGTTAAATTTGGATTAAAAATATTTTGAATTTGGAGCCTAAAATTTTTTAAAGTGAAAATGGTTGCAAACAGCCAGGTTGGGGGGGGGGGAGGCCTTATTTCTGATTTACAAAACCCAATAAGCATCATTTTTTTCAGTTCATTTATATTTTTCTTAAGATTAGGAATGTTCAAACTAGTAATCCCACACCAAATTTAGTAAAATTGTATGCCGTTTGCAGGCTAAACTATCTATAAATTGAAAAAAAAAATCACAAAAATGATTTATGAGCAAAATAAACAAATAAGCATTACTTTTTTCATTTCAATTTTTATTTCATTGTGTGCAGAAATATTCAAACTAATTTCCAAGTGAAAAAAGGGTTCAAAAAGACCAAATATAAGTACCTAAAATGAACAATTTTTGGTCCAAGTCAAATAGACCCGGGAACAGTACAGGTGTGTAGTATTTTTGCCCAGCAAAAACTACCCCCCCCCCCAAAAAAAATTCACATAGAAAGAACCCCTGACATGATGCAAAGTCATAAAATTTCAAGCTTCAGATATGCAGGGAAAATTTTTTACAGGGTCTTAAAGTTCAAAATGGTTCTCACAGACCCGAGACAGAACAACAGGGTTAGCATCTGGTTAGGGCTGGAAAGAAACATTCAAAGCGAATAGAGAATGAAAAAAAACCCAACCCTACACAGACAGGGTATGAAAAACATTCTTTGCAGAGAGTAACAATGAAAGAGCTTACAAGCCGGTAAGAGCTGGGAACATTGTTAGCACCTGGTTAGGACTGGAAAGAAACTTATTCGGACCAAGTTAGAGCAATGAAAAAAAAACCTGCAAAGACACGGGGCTTGGAAAACATTCTACTCAGAGAGAAATAATGGAAGAGCCTGCAAGGTAAGAGCTGGGAAGATTGTTAGCAGCTAGTTAGGACTGGGGAAAAATAGCTACATTCAGAATATAAGACGCACCCAAATTATCAGCCTTTATTAGGGAGGAAAATGGTCTGTCTTATACTCCAAAAATACGGTATATGATGGGAAAAGCCAGATTTAGTCAGAGTGACCCATGCCTCAATTATTAGATTATATTTCTCATAGGACTGTCTTTGAAAGATATTGCCACATTTTTGATGTGACATTAGGTTGTTTGGGATCGTATTATCTAGTAAGCTATAATATTTTTATGGTTTTTGGTTCTATTGTAATGTTGTCATTTTCAACAACTTTTATTTCACCAAGAGTCTTAAAGAGTTTTATTTGTAAGATAGAAATCAAATAAAGTAGCAAACCATTTATTGATTTTTGGTTTCTTCTTTAGCTTACTTCTTTACTATGTGATATAAGCCAGCAGGCATTAGTGCATATGATGGGATATAATGACACAGTGACATTATTACAGATATATAAATCAAATTTACAGTAAGGGCATTGTTTTCTACAAAAACAAAATGAATGTTTATATTTAGCAACATCTCTAATTGTTCACTTTTCAAAATTAAGTTTTTAGCAGCTACCCAAAGTTTGCTGCTTTTTCTTTTTTTAAAGTAAGTTGGATTACAGAGACAAGAGTTTATGGTAAAATAGCAGTGCATTCAACATGTTTAAAACTGAAAAAATTCTGTATGGTTGAAAAAAAGAAAGTGATGGAAGATGTTATAATCTTGCTCAGTCAATTGGAAATCTGTTCCTTACTGACAAGCCAGCTGCTAGATTTTGCTCTGTAAGCTTATTTTGGTGTGACACTCAAAGTTTTGGTTTCAATAAGGAAACTGTGATCAATGATTATAGGCTTTAAATAATCTTATTAGGGTTGGTACATTGCAGCTCAGAAGGAAATGAATTGCACATTTACCAACTGATGAATCAAATGTGAATATTTGTTTTCTCTGACTCTGTAATCTAATTTGAATGTTTAACTTAATTTGTTGCATCAGTTTGTAATTTGTGGTTCTGCAGTTTGTAACTGTTAACGCTGATCTTCATCTTGCATCTGACAAAGTGAGTTCTAGTTAATGAAAGCTTACGCCAAAATAAATCTGTTAGTTTTTACAGTGATGCTTCATTTGGGGTTTAAGCTATAATTGGATGATTCCACCTTTACTAACTTGCTTGACATGGGAACATCTATGATGAACAGCCTGATGCTGAAGATTACATGTGTTTCCAAAATAACCCAATTGCACCTCTCTCTCCCCAAATGCCCCTGAAAAAGTTTTCCATTATGCTGTCATTTTTAATGCTGAAGTTATTTAAAAACAGAGAAGTTAAAGGATTAAATTAATTTCTTGTAATTTTAATTAGAAGTAAAATTAAATCAAGTTTGCCCTGGCCTTATCTAGTTTTTTAATGCCAGGACAAAGTCTATTTCTGCTTCATCAATTGAAAGCATATCCTGGCCCACCCTTAGATATTCCCCCTTAGAAAATGGACTGGAACAGTAGTGGGTTGTAAATCCCATAGCTACTGGTTTGCTTGTGCGCATGTGCGGTGCTTTTGTGCATACACAGAAGTGTCCCAGGCAGGGGGTGGAGCCTCCCACCACTGCCACTATTGGTTTGCCGAACTGGGAGCAACCCACCTCTGGACTGGGGGGGATCAAGGGTAGATACCTTTTATAGATTTTGGAGTACAGTGATCCCTCGATTTTCGTGGGTTCAAACTTCGCGAAACGGCTATACTACGGTTTTAAAAAAAAATTAATTAAAAAATACTCCACGGTTTTTTTTTCTATACCACGGTTTTTCCTACCCGATGACATCATATGTCATCACCAAGAGTCACTTCTCTCTCTCTTTCTCTTTCTTTCCTGTCATTCTCTGCTTCAATCATTTTCTCATTTCTCTTTTTTTCTCCCTTTTTCTATAATTTCTCTCTCTTTCTCTACCTTCCACTCTCCCCCCTCTTGCTCTCTCTCTCTTTCTCCCTCTCTCTCTCCCTCTCTGTGAGGCCGGCAAAGATTGCTTTGAATGTCGGCTGCCCCATCCCCCCAGCGCCTCCGGCCTCCTCGCCGCTATCGCCCTCCCTCCCGATCCACCCCTTTCACCGGCTTTCTTGGGACACAGGTCCTCCTGCAGCAGCGCTGGCGGCTACGGCTTCTCATACTCTTCATTCGGCCGGTAACCGCTCTGAGCGCTTTGAGAACGCCTGCCCCACCTCTTCTGCAGCCTCCTCGCTGATAGCTGGGACAAAAGCGCTCTCAGCTAAGGGACTGTGAGGGGGGCGGGGGGGCATTCTCAAAGCGCTCAGAGCGGCTACCGGCCGAATGAAGAGGATGAGAAGCCGTAGCAGCGAGGGGGCCGTAGGCGCTGGGGGGGGGGGCGGGGGCAGCCGACATTCAAAGCAATATTTGCCAGCTTCCGCACTTTCGTCGCTCCCCACCCTAATTTCAAGCCCGGCTCCTTGAAAAAGGGTGCGTGGGGGTAGTTTTTGGCTGTCCATAGCCAAAAATGGTGTTTTTACTTCCGCACCGCTATTTTGCGGAAATTCGACTTTTGCGGGCGGTCTTGGAACGTAACCCCCCGCGAAAATCGAGGGAACACTGTATAGGACTCTTGAAAGAGTACAGAGAAGAGAACAAAAATTATTAGAGGCGTGGAGGTTAAAACATAAACAACAGTTTCTGGAATTGAGTATCTCTAGCTTAATGAAAATAAATATTAGCGGTGACATGATAGCAGCATTCCAATAAAAAAGAAGGGGCCAATCTATTCTCCAAAGGACCTAAAGGCAAGACAAGAAGCAACGTATGGAAATTAAACAAGGAGAGAAATTTCCTGACAGAACAATTAATCAATGGAAGGGCTTGCCTCCAGAAGTTGTGGATGCTATAACACTAGAATTTTTAAAGACTGGACAGCGATTTCTCTGAAATGGTATAGAGTTCCCTGCCTGAGCAAGGGGTTTGACTAGAAGACCTCCAAGGTCCCTTTCAACTCTGTTTATTTTGACTGGTGCAAATTATTTTGTTGCTTTCACAGCTGTGTATTATAGGTTAAGAAAACCCCAGCTTGGTGAGTTGCCTAAACAGGTGTTCCTCAATTTATGTCTGTAATGGAGCATGACCCTTATTGTAAGTTATGACAGTCGTAAAGTAGATAAGTTATAGAGTAATCTAATTTTATTACCTTTTTTGGTGTGGTTATTAGGTGAACACTCGGGGAATTTGGCACCGCCACGGGTTTGCTATGAAACATCATTACCAAACACTGGAAGTAAACTGGAGTATCATTAATGGACAAACTCCACAGCCTATTAATTAAATAATTAGTAGTCAATATGGCTTCACTAGTTTCTGCTGAAACTAGAATCCTCCAGCAGTGAGTCTTTCATTGTTTGTAAGACTCAATTCTTCCTTTCAGCACCACTGTTTTCCGCTGCTGAGTATGGATTTGTGCATCTGTGTTTTATTCCCAATTGTCCCAACCATTGTTGAAAACTTGTTGATGTGAAATCTGAACTTTGTCAGTTTGCAGCTGACATACCTGTTGTTTATACCTTCTTTCTATGAAGCTTACCCATTGTTTAAACTTCTGTAGCACCTCTGTTTTACTCTTTAGTAAATAGTTGTTGACAAAATCAAAACCAGAAGCACACACAGATAATTTATTCAGATGGATTCATTAACTTCTTTATAAACATAGTACCAGATGAATTTTCAATACCGTTAGCGGAGTTCTTCTTCAATGTAGTTACAAGTAAACGCACAGGCAACAGAGAACAGTTAGTTTCATTTCAGCAGAGTTCAGAGTAGACTAGAGAATAGAGTGGACGGAGCCTTAAGCTTAAGTTTTCAGTTTCAATTCTCTGCACAGACTCAGATGTGGTTAGCTCCTATTGACTGACTTTGCTTTGCTTACCTTACATGAATATCTTAACAGTTCTTACAATTTGTTAATGAAAATAAGATACTTCTTTCAAATGTTCAAAAGCAAAGAACACCAGAAATTTCTGTTAGTAAAACTCTTATTCCTACTACATTTGTCTTGGCTTGACTGATAACTTTTTTTTGAAACACAAAACTGATTTGCTAAATCCAGTTGATTTTAATTTTAATTTTACTTTAAGTATGTTCATTACTTTAGTTTAATGAACAACTTCTTTAGACAATTGTCAGTTTAGTGTACCTGATGAAAATTAAGTGGTCATTTTAATGCCAATGGCAGCAAGAAACAGGAAGTCATAAATTATTTGGTGAAGGAATCTAGATTGCTGTAAATTATATGTAAACCAGACAATCAGGTTTTATAGATTAATAAAAAATTGAGACCTTTGGTGACAGTTAAAAAACAACTTCATTTGTGTGATTAAAATTCTTAACCTTACACAGACATCTTGTTTTGGGAATAATTTAAGTAGAAAATGATTGTTCATTTTCTTTCCCTTGTTAAATTGCTTTATGAGAAGCTAGATGTCTACAAATCACTGATAGATTATTTTTCCGGTATATCTCTTCCACTGTCAGGGTTGTTTTTAATTAATTAATTAAGATGTTTATTCAATAAAGTTGTAAAACAATAGACAGTATCAACACGATGTATTGTTTTGTAAGTCACCCAGAATCTATTGGTAAAATAGAGGTGGCATAAAAATTTAATAAAGAAACAAAGAAACAAAATATTGTTGGAATAAGTTAGTAATGATTAGTTCATAACATCACCACATAACACGCATTCTGATTTTGTTGACTTAACTGTTTTCAAGTTTTATCAAGTGTCTGGAACACCATGATGGTGAAAGCCATACTTTGGACAGACCGGAGAGAAATAAGCTGTTCCAGAACAGGAGAGCCCCAATGGAGAATGCCCAGCTCTAGCCCCATTTATTTGTTTTTATTTTATTTCTATCCCACCTTGATTATTTTTTACAAAAACCTCAAGGCACTGAACATATGCAACACACCTTCTCCTTCCTATTTTCCCCATTACCTCAACTCTGTGAGGTGAGTTGGACTGGGAGAAAATGACTAGCTAGGCCCAAGGTCAACCAGCTCGCTTTCATTTTATTATTTACCTGGATGTATAGAAACGCTGAGCAGGCATTCATCTGGATTGAGTGGAATACGTCTGTTTGGCAAAGGTGGTATCACTGTGAACTACAGTTGGAAGCAAGATATTAGTGTAGTTCCTGTTAGAGCAGTGGTTCTCAACCTTTCTAATGTCACAACCCCTTAATACAGTTCCTCATTTTGTGGTGACCCCCAACCATATGTCTAGTGCCAATTCTCACAACAGAGCTTTAAGTTGATTGGCAGGAAGCTCGGAGGGACACCCCCACTGTAACCAATTGATTGGTTGGATTGTAAAAATATGTTCCAAGGCACTAGAATAGAAGCTTTAGTTCCTAAAATAAGGTGACCAGATGTCCCGCTTTCCACGGAACAATCACACTTTTTTGCAATTTGTCCCGCGTCCCGGGGCATTTTAAAAAAGTCCTGTTTTTTTTAAACAAGCTACCAGGAAGCCGCAAAGAAGGAAGCTCAGCTTCCAGTCTTGCAACTTTTTGCTCTTTGCCCCCTCAGCCTCCTGCAGCTGTCTAGTAACATATCCGACACCCCTTCCTGCCTTTCTCCCCCCCCTTTTTATTTTTCTTTCTTTCTTTTTATTTCCTCGCTTCCCCCCTCTTCCTCTTCTACTCTTGCTCACTCCTCGCCCCTGGCTCCACACCTTCTCGTGGCCACTGCCATGTGACTGAGACACCCAGGCAGCAGGGCTCGCTGGCTGCAACAGCAAAGGTGGGGGAAGGAAAGGGAAGAGCAGCCAAGGCATTCGCCCCCTCCTCCTCCAACAGCCCATCTGCTGTGCTTGGAGGTGGGCGGAGAGAGTGGCATTTTCAGAAAAACCTATCCGCTCCTTCCCAGCAGCAGCTGGCCCAGTGAAGACAGATGGCTCTGACCCAGCCTGGTGTTCACCCCAGCGCCGCCAATTGAGCGACTGAGTGTGTTCTGCTTCAGCCTCTGGGTCGGCATCGCCTCGGAAGCAGGTGAGAGAGGCAGCACAGCAGCCCGCCACTGATGGAGAGAGAGAAAGAGAAGAAAGCAAGAGAGAGAGAGAGCAAGAGACAGACAGAGAGAGAAGGCAAGATACAGAGAGAGAGAAAGAGAGGAGGGAGAGAGAAAGAATGAGAAAGAGAGGGAGTGAGAAAGAGAGAGCAAGAGAGAGAGCAAAAGGGGGCGAGAGAAAGAGAGAGAGAAAAAAGAGAAAGATAGCAAGAGAGAGAGAGAGAGAGCAAGGGAGACAGGGCAAGAGAGAGAGCAAAAGAGGAGGAGAGAGAAAGGGAGGAAGGAAGAGAGAGAAGAAAGGAGAGGAAGGGGGAGAGAGAGAAAGAGAATTTTTTTGGCTTAAACCCCCCCCCCCCCCCTCAATGGTGTCCCTCTTTCCCAGTCTTAAAATCTGGTCACTTTATCCTAACAATTTGTCTTTTCCAATGGTCTTAGGTGACCCTTGTGAAACAGTCATTCGAACCCCAAAGAGGTTTAGCATGGGTCACCAGCTCACTAGTTTTGGGTAAGAAAATGAACATTTATATAAGATTCAAACATACGTTCAGCTTCCGCCAAGCAAGATAATGTGAATTGTACTTTTACAGTATTTCTTTCCCAGTTAACCTGTCTGACATGTAGGTGCAAAAAGGGCACAGTGTTAAATTTAATTAGTTTGCCTATTTCTATTTAATTAATTTGCCTATTTCTCCCTAATTGTTTATACCTCTAAGATCTCATAGGAGTGCCCTGACCAAGACCCAGAAAAGTAGACTTTTAGTAGTGTATTACTGGGTAAATAAATAAAATAAAATAAATACGGTAAATAAAGCTTATTCTGAGAGATTCTTTACAGTGTTGGATTATATTAACCATTTTGTTTATTTATTGTAGCTTGAACATGACTATCGGTTATCTTGAATGGAACATACCAACAGGCCTTTTTTATGATGTTTAAATAATCAAGTTAGAATCATGGAATCTCATAAGGAATGCAAATGTTTAGTTACCTCCAAAGGTGTCTGGTTCAACTAGCCATTGTAGTTTCCCTGGAGTTATCTGATCATGATCCAGGCAATTGTACCCTTCCTCCAATTGTGATCCATTCCTTCGCTGCTTATAGGTACCGATTCAAGACTCTAAAGCCCATTTTCCCTGTTTTAATGTTTTTTTATAAAAAGTATCCTCAAGTTCTTCTAGAACAGTGGTTCCCAAACTTTTTCAATCCCCTTGGTGCTACAAACTCATCCTCAGTGCACCCCCACCCCTTCAGGTGGGCATGTCTTGATGGTCAGGTAACTATGCTTTTGCTTAGGAACCAAAATGTTTGGCTCAATTATAGTCCTAAGTCTTCCTTCCTTCCTTCCTTCCTTCCTTCCTTCCTTCCTTCCTTCCTTCCTTCCTTCCTTCCTTCCTTCATTTATTTTATTTATTTATTTATTTATTACTTAGATTTGCATGCCGCCCCTCTCCGAAGACTCGGGGCGGCTCACAACATGTAAAAACAAATCATAAGCAATCAGACAAATTTAAAATATTTAAATATTTAAAAACCCCATATACTAACAGACACACACACACACAGACATACCATGCATAAATTAAACGTGCCCAGGGGGAGATGTTCAGTTCCCCCATGCCTGACGGCAAAGGTGGGTTTTAAGGAGTTTACGGAAGGCAGGAAGAGTAGGGGCAGTTCTAATCTCCGGGGGGAGTTGGTTCCAGAGGGCCGGTGCCGCCACAGAGAAGGCTCTTCCCCTGGGGCCCGCCAACCGACATTGTTTAGTTGACGGGACCCGGAGAAGGCCCACTCTGTGGGACCTAATCGGTCGCTGGGATTCGTGCGGCAGGAGGCGGTCTCGGAGATATTCTGGTCCGATGCCATGAAGGGCTTTAAAGGTCATAACCAACACTTTGAATTGTGACCGGAAATTGATCGGCAGCCAATGCAGACTGCGGAGTGATGGTGAAACATGGGCATACCTAGGTAGGCCCATGACTGCTCTCGCAGCTGCATTTTGCACGATCTGAAGTTTCCGAACACTTTTCAAAGGTAGCCCCATGTAGAGAGCATTACAGTAGTCGAACCTCGAGGTGATGAGGGCATGAGTGACTGTGAGCAATGAGTCCCGGTCCAGATAGGGCCTCCTTCCCTTCCTCCCTCCCTCCCCCCTCCCTCCCTCCCTCCCTCCCTTCCTCTCTCCTTGGCGGCGGGAGAAGGAAGAAAGTGCTCTGGCCGGCACTCAGCTTACTTTCCTGGCAAGGCTCAAAGAATGCCCGGCACACCATTCACCAGAACTCTAGGCAGCACCACTTTCTCCCTGCCCCGCCAAGGCTCCCACCAGCCCGGAGGCCGGCAGACCCCTGAGGCTGGTGAAGCTCTTTAGGTGCACACCCCGATGCTTCCCGGCCTGCAAAGGTCCTGGAACTGAAGCTGGGAAGGCGAGAGGGGCAATGGCGATGGCAACCACACTCTGGCCTGGCAGCGGTGCATCCCCTGTAATGTGCTGTCCCGAAAAAGTATGATTTTTCTAAAAATTTATAAATGTTGAAAATGGTACCCTGTAAACTAAAGATGAGGTACTATATTGTTATGTATGCTTTTTTAAAAGCAGGACATTGGCTTTTTAAAGCCAACTTTCTATAGTATGTTTCCCAATTGTTCCAGATAATGGTGTTATAGATTCAAAGATAGGCAGAGCTTATCAGAATCTCCTTGAATTCTTGTTATTTTTAAGAGAATATGTATGTGTAAGTGGGTTGAGGTTTATTCTAATAGCAATGGAATTTATTAGAAACTATAAGGATTCCCGATGTATTTGTCTATAATGAAAATATGCTTTTTTACCTTTTCCATAGAGCCTCATTATCTGTCAGAATTGTACTCAGAAGATATAAAGAAATCTGCATGGATAATTGTTGATTATATCTAGAAAGCAGAGCATCAGATTAGGATGTAAGCTAAATCAAACAGCATTGCAGGTGTGGAGAAAAAAAGGGAAAACATTAGTGATTTTATTTTTATTCTGCCCTTTATTGTTCTGTCTCTATAATATCATTTCAGGAAATTAGCAATTTCTTGACCTGCATCCGAATTAAGATTTTATTTTTTAAAAAAGAAATCATTCCATCATTGATTTCAAATACTATTTTAGGAGATAAACAACTTTTCTGGAAAGACAATTTCAGTCATGAGTAGATGCTATATCCAACTCAGTTTTTGTCAGGAGCAAGAAATCAGGAGCAAAGAAAGAGTTCAAAAGTACCAGAAGTTTGTTTCATGTTATGAACAAACCTATATATCTATATATCTGAACTACTAACAGTCAAGGTGAATTGTTAACAGATAAAGAGTCAACTAACTTCAAGGGGGAATGGATTTAGGTGTCTTAAGCAGGCATAGAGCCACCCTGAGTCTCAGGAGAAGGGCAGCACAGAAATCAAATAAATAAATAAAATAAATACGTAAATAAATAGAGACTCCAAATAGATTATTTATTTGGCCCCACCCTTTTACAGGTTTACCCCAGTGGTGGCTTTCACTTACCTTTGCTATTGGTTTGGGAATGGGAGCGCACGCGAATCTTCTGTGCATGCGTAGAAGTTCCGTGATGACGTTCTGCCAGGTGAGTGGCGTCTCCTGGTACAGCTGCTACCAGTTTCCCTGAACAGGGCCAAACCAGTAGGAACCCACCACTGGTTTACCCCATTGAAGAAATAGAGCAAGTGCATTCATTTGTTGCAAAATAGGTTTACAGCTCTATAAATGTGACCAATAAATAAATCAAACTAACAGGCAGCTCAGTCACTACTGTATGTTAAAGAGGCTCTCTAATGCTATTAAAGTTCATTATGATTGTTGCTGTTATTGTTGTAATAAAGCACAATTTGCGTTCTAGGAGCAAACATACAATGCCAAAAGTATGCATATGGCATAGAGTTCAATCAGTGCCAACCGTATGTTAACTGATGAATGAGATGAGATGGCTCATCAACAATGTGAAATTAACGAGAACAGAAATTAAAATAATTTAATTTACTTCCATCCCTTCTATAACACACAGTTCCAAGAGTCTTCCTCCCACATGATAAATAAGAATAGAACTTTGTATTTATTTTATTTAAAGAAATTTACATGGTTGTCCAACTCACAGCGTGACTTTGGGTGCCTGATATAATGTAAATGTAATATATTAAAAATACATTTCTCAACCAAGTAAACGTGAGATTGTTGAACGTGATTTGCCGAAAACCAACAGTGTGAGCTTAGTTACGCTTCTGGCTCCCATGTCTGTAAGAACATCCAGGTTTTCAAGACTTTTTGAAAGGTGGGAAGAGACTGGACTAGTGACGAACAGAATGGAAGATGTAGCTATTGAAAGTCTGCATCAGCAGAATCCCGCCCGGCCGCTCTGTTTAGGGTGACCTGCTCCCTTCTTAATCAGGGGGGAGTTGGGGAGCCCTTACAGAACAGTGCTGAGGACTTTAACACGTTTTTTGCTGATAAAATCGCTCGGATCCGAGCTGACCTCGACTCCAATTGTAAAACAGAGTCGACTGACAACGAGTCAGTCGAGGTGACTGGGGCTAAACGTCTTTGTCCATCTGTCTGGGAGGAGTTTGACTTGATGACACCTGATGAAGTGGACAAGGCCATTGGAGCTGTGAGCTCTGCCACCTGTTTACTGGATCCGTGTCCCTCTTGGTTGGTTTCGGCCAGTCGAGAGGTGACACGGAGCTGGGCCCAGGAGATTGTCAACGCCTCCTTGGGGAGGGGCTCCTTTCCGGCCCTTTATAAGGAGGCACTTGTGCGCCCCATCCTCAAGAAGCCTTCCCTGGACCCAGCCGTGCTTAATAACTACCGTCCAGTCTCCAACCTTCCCTTTATGGGGAGGGTTGTCGAGAAGGTGGTGGCGCTCCAACTCCAGCGGTCCTTGGAAGAAGCCGATTATCTAGGTCCTCAGCAGTCTGGATTCAGGCCCGGCTACAGCATGGACACTGCTTTGGTCACGTTGATGGATGATCTCTGGCGGGCCCGGGACAGGGGCTTGTCCTCTGTCCTGGTGCTTCTTGACCTCTCAGCGGCTTTCGATACCATCGACCATGGTATCCTTCTGCGCCGGCTGGAGGGGTTGGGAGTGAGAGGCACTGTCCTTCAGTGGTTCTCCTCCTACCTCTCTGGTCGGTCGCAGTCGGTGTTAGTGGGGGGTCAGAGGTCGACCTCTAGGTTTCTCCCTTGTGGGGTGCCTCAGGGGTCGGTCCTCTCCCCCCTGCTATTTAACATCTACATGAAACCGCTGGGTGAGATCATCCAAGGGCATGGGGTGAGGTATCATCAATATGCCGATGATACTCAGCTATACATCTCCACCCCATGTCCAGTCAGCGAAGCAGTGGAAGTGATGTGCCGGTGCCTGGAGGCTGTTGGGGCCTGGATGGGTGTCAACAAACTCAAACTCAACCCAGACAAGACGGAGTGGCTGTGGGTCTTGCCTCCCAAGGACAATTCCATCTGTCCGTCCATCACCCTGGGGGGAGAATCATTGACCCCCTCAGAGAGGGTTCGCAACTTGGGCGTCCTCCTCGATCCACAGCTCACATTAGAGAAACATCTTTCAGCTGTGGTGAGGGGGGCGTTTGCCCAGGTTCACCTGGTGCATCAGTTGCGACCCTATCTGGACCGGGAGTCACTGCTCACAGTCACTCATGCCCTCATCACCTCGAGGCTCGACTACTGTAACGCTCTCTACATGGGGCTACCTTTGAAAAGTGTTCGGAAACTTCAGATCGTGCAGAATGCAGCTGCGAGAGCAATCATGGGCTTCCCTAAATATGCCCATGTCACACCAACACTCCGCAGTCTGCATTGGTTGCCGATCAATTTCCGGTCACAATTCAAAGTGTTGGTTATGACCTATAAAGCCCTTCATGGCACCGGACCAGATTACCTCAGGGACCGGCTTCTGCCGCACGAATCCCAGCGGCCAGTTAGGTCCCACAGAGTGGGTCTTCTCCGGGTCCCGTCAACTAAACAATGCCGCTTGGCGGGACCCAGGAGAAGAGCCTTCTCTGTGGCGGCCCCGGCCCTCTGGAACCAACTCCCCCCAGAGATTAGAATTGCCCCCACCCTCCTTGCCTTTCGTAAGCTACTTAAAACCCACCTCTGCCGCCAGGCATGGGGGAATTAAGACTTTTTTCTCCCCCTAGGCCGTTAGAACTGTATACATGGTATGTTTGTATGTATGTTTGGTTTTTATATATTAAGGGGTTTTAATTTGCTTTTAGTATTGGATTTTATTATATATTTTCATGATTGTTGTTAGCCGCCCCGAGTTTTCGGAGAGGGGCGGCATATAAATCCAATAAAACTTGAAACTTGAAACTAAGTAGAACAGAAATAATGGGAATGAATTAGTTATGGTGTAGATTACTTCAGACATTACGGCTAAAAAGGCTTTCTATTAGGGGTGGGTTCCACTTATCTTCACCACCGGTTCGCATCACAATGTTTTGCATGCACCTCATTATGTGATTTCACTTCTGTGCATGCTCTGAAGGTGGATTCAACCCAAAACACAGCTGAAAAGCTGATCAGCTGTGTTTTGGGTGAAGAAATAAAGTCAGTATGATTCTGGGGGCAAGCACAGACTAGCACAATTGATCTAGGATTGAACCAGATCTGTGACGCCAAAATTATGTCAGCAGCGGGTCACTAATGGTTTGAGCTGCTAACTCACTAACTAACTCACTAACTCACCCCTGCTTTCTTTGTGCATGTTTCTGTGTATTAGAATTATTTGCATGAGTGTAAACAAAAGGAGCCATGCATATAAGGAAACAATTTTCTTTACAGGTTACCTTATTTTTAGGCAATTAATTTTAATGAGTGAAAACTATTGTTTTGGAGAAAAAATAGTTCCCACTTTCAGTAACAGTCACTCCATTGAGGACCTGTATACTGCACAAGTCAAAAAGAGGGCGGGGAAAATATTTACTGACCCCTTTCATCCTGAACACAAACTGTTTCAACTCCTACCCTCAAAGAGTCGCTACAGAGCACTGCACACCAAGACAACTAGACACAAGAACAGTTTTTTTCCGAACACCATCACTCTACTAAACAAATAATTCCCTCAACACTGTCAGCCACCCCGAGTCTACGGAGAGGGGCGGCATACAAATCTAATAAATAAAATACAATAAAACGACTTTTTACTAAATCTGCACTTCTATTCTACTAGTTTTTCTCATCATTCCTATCACTTTCTCACCTTTTCCTCCCACTTAGGACTGTATGACTGTAACTTGTTGCTTGTATCCTAAGATTTTTATTAATATTGATTGTTTCTTCATTGCTAATTTGACCCCTATGACAATCATTGTGTTGTACCACATGATTCTTGATATCTTTTTCTTTTATGTACGCTGAGAGCATATGCACCAAGACAAATTCCTTGTGTGTCCAATCACACTTGGCCAATAAAATTCTATTCTATTCTATATAGGATCTCTTTCTTGAGCAATTTGGCTTTGAACAAATGAAAACTAGATGAATTTACAAAAATGGCAGTTCCCAAAACAGCCGGAGGCTTTTTCCTTCGTTTCTCTAAGCCATTGACCTTGGTTGCTCTCTCTGTCTTTTTGATACTTAAAAATTTCCTCTCATCAAGGGGAGCTCCCTGCAGAACGTGGCCCATGAGACGTAATTATTTCATTTGATTATTTGTTTTAAAGATTTATAAAACCATGTCCTTTACAATTTGTAATCCTGGGCAGTTTATAAAGGAACATAAGAATACAAATAATAGAAACCTCCAACCCCACAACAAAATCAAAAACCTTTTACAGAAATTAAGGCTGGGAATTAAAAAAAAAGCACATGCATATGTATCACAATGTGTTCATCTATCGTCTTCATCTCTGGACAGGAGAAGAACCAAATCTGTAAGCTAATAAGGTCAAGATCATCCAAATCTTCTAGGGAGGGAATTAGTTGCCATGGTAGGTGTAGCAACAAAGAAGGCTCCCAGGTCCCATTATATAACATTGCTTCAAAAAACGCATGGCCAGTATTTTTGACTTTGTAGGAGCACAATACCATAGTCTTTCAAGACTGAAGGTTGCCAATGATGATGATAGAAAAGAACCACAGATATAGAAAAAGAAAAGAAAACCACAGATACCATTTAGGATCATTTTACAGCTTTCTATTTTGATATACATAATTTGCTTTTGTACTTCTCTGTTCATATGTATTACCGTACTTTCCTATCCATTTACTTCTCAATATAGTATAATACTGTATAGTAACATTGTAATGATATATGTTTTAACAATTCTAATGATGCTAATTATTCATATGTACAGTTTATTTACATTTATATTTACATCTTTAAATGTGATATTATTTAATTACTCCAATTTAAATTTCATCAATTACTGTATGCAAACCTTTCAAAATTACTGTGCATTCTATTCCATACTTCATAGTATTCCCAATCATCTCTCCCTTTTAACTCCATGGCCCTTCTGTCTATTTCAGAGCATTCAAGTATTTTCCTAATTACTGCTTCATCTGAGTCTATGGAGAGGGGCGGCATACAAATCTAATTAATAATAATAATAATAATAATAATAATAATAATGATGATGATGATGATGTTACTTTGTTTCCAATTTTGTGTGAACGTAATTCTAGCTGTGGTGAGTATATGTTGTATAATACACTGTAGTTTCTTATTTATTATTGAGTCTAGTATTCCTAATAGGAACAGTTATGTTTTCATGTCTACTTTTTGCTCTGAAATTTCTTCCAACTACCTCTGAATTTTATACCAGTTCTTCCTTGTGAGAGAGCACATCCACAAAATGTGATAGTACTTATAACATGTAATTTCTAAACACAACTCTTAGAAATTCCCTCTATTATTATTTGGTTTGTCTTTTTCACTGCCTTTACTTATAAAGAAAGAAAGACTGAGTTATAAGTAAGAATGATTGCATTTCCATATGGAGAATTCCCTAGGTCGATGATGGTAAATCTATGGCACACATGCCACAGGTGACACACAGAGCCATATCAGTGGGGCATTTGAGACTTTGCCATGTTTAAGCTCCAGCGCACGTGAGTGCTGGCCAGATTATTTTTGGCCTTGGGAAAGGCTGTTTTGTCCTTCTGATGCTTCAAATCAAACTTCTGGTTTCCCCATTTGGGAATTTTTTTCACCTACTGTGCTTCAGAAAGGCCTATGCGCATGCGTGGGGGGCAGCATGTGAGAGGGTGTGCATGTATATGGGGAGGGGTGTGGGCACATGCACGCCAGTAGGAAATTGCACCTGGTATAGTTGAGATTGGCGATTCGCTAGTGGAGATGGAGATGCACATGCATCTCCATGCTCCCGACATGTGAACGCATGCTCCCTTGTGAGATTTGGCTTCTGCGCATGCACTGGAAGAGAAATCTCATGTGAGGACATTCTTGTATGTGAAATTTTGCCATTTTTTGGTGGTTTTTTTGCTTCTGCGCATGCATGGAAGTCAAAATATCAGCAAAAATCCCCCAAATCTTGTTTGTGCGCGTACCCTCTCATGAGATTTGGCTTCTGGTGGATGTGCAGAAGCCGAATCTCATGTGAGGATGCACCGTTTTCCAAGAGCGCTCCGGTAGCGGCAAAAGGTAGGAACCTCTGCCTAGTGCACGTATGCAAACATACACAGACACATAGACACACACCTTTTGGCACGCGAACCAACAAAAGTTCTCCATCACTGCCCTAGGTGCTTCTTAAAGGTAGTAAAGGAATATGATGTACATTCTGAGTTTCTACTTCCTTAGTGATGGGCCCAAATATCTGACTTAATTCTTCAGGATGTTTTGTCCCATAATCTGACATGAACAGTTGAAAAAAAAATCAAAACACATATAAATTGAAAGTCAAAACACATATAAATAGATTATCTTTGGTGAATCACTTGTTATTCTCTGTACCAAGGAGTGCACTAAACTTTGGGGGAATATAGGGGATTTATGAATGGCTGGCTGAACCTCAGTGGAGACTACACATAGGTAGCAGACTTGTCCAGAATAGAGAATGAGAGAATATCCTTAGTGTGATTTGGAGGATATAATGGATTGGATGTAAGCCAGACAGACCCCAATTTTCTTCTTTCAAAGTTCACATCTGTGCCTTTATAATGGAAATCATTTTCTTGATTCAGTTGAATTTAGTTTCCTGTGTGCATGGCAGGGAACATTTTTATCTCTTTGTAAGCGTGATTTACATTTTCAGGCATACTGGGAAACTCAAAAGTTAACTATTTCTCTCTAGAGCAGAGATGTCAAACACACGGTATCATGTGGTGTATTGCGACTCCCCTCCTTTTGCTAAACCAAGGCTGGACGTAGCCAGTGTGTGATGCATCTGGCCTGTGGGCTGTGAGTTTGACACCCCTGCTTGCTCTCCAGCAGTGGTTCTCCACCTGGGGGTCGGGACCCCTTTGGTGGTTGAATGACTGTTTCACAGAGGTCACCTAAGACTATGGGGAAAGACAAATTTCCCATGTTGTTAGGAACTAAAACTTCTGTTCTGGCGCCTTATAACATATTTTTACATTCTGACCAATCAGGCGTTTATAGTGAGGTTGGGCCTCTGATCTTCCGGCCAATTAACTTAAAACTCTATTGGGAGAATTAGTGCTAGATTTATGGTTGGGTCTAGAGCAGTGATGGCAAACCTTTTTTTCTTGGGTGCTGAAAGACCATTCGTGCACGCTATTGTTCACATGCGAGTCCCCACATCCATAATTCAGTGCCTGAGGACGAAAACAGCTCCCCCTGCTCCCATGGAGGTCCTTTGGAGGCTGGAAACAGCTGTTTTCAAACTTCTGGTTGGCCCAGTAGGCTCATGTTTCGCCCTCCCCAGGGTCCAAAGTCTTTCTTGGAGCTAGGGGAGGGTAAAATCACCCTCCCTCATTCCACCGGAGACTCTCTGGAAGCCAAAAATGCCCTCCCAGAGTTTGTGCGGACCCAAAATCAGCTGGCCGGCACACACATGTATGTTGGAGCTGAGCTAGGACAACAGCTCATGTGCCAGCAGATATGGCTCCGTGTGCCATCACTGGTCTACAGTAATGATGTAAGCTTGAGTATATCACTAAATTGTTTTAAATGTTACACCTTTGGGGACCAGCATTGGTAGAGTAGGATAGGGTAGGGTAGGGTAGGGTAAAATAGAATAGAATTGTATTGGGCAAATATGATTGGACACACAAGGAACTTGTCTTGGTGCACATGCTCTCAGTGTCAATACTTAATGATAGTCCATATATATAAGGTGTTCGCCCTAGAACAAGGACAGAAGTACCAGCCTGAAGATGACGAGTGGGACCTCATCGAAACGTCGCCAGAAATCTCTAAATCCTACACAGGAAGAATATGCCAAGACCTTCATACTTGTACCCGTGAAAATCTATGAAAACACACACACACACACACACACACACACACACACACACACACACATATATATATATATATATATATCAACATTTAGAAAAGTAAGACTCAGAGTCCATTTTGAACTTCAAAGGTAACTTTTACTAAATCAGAAGTGAATGCATCAAAATAAAAGCAAAGTCTGAGGGAAAAGGCGTGAGAGATGGCTATTATAAAGTAACCCCAACACCCAAGATGTACTTGGCAGCAGTGTTCTCTCTAAATTTTTTTTGGGGTGGGCGGAAAAGTATAGTGTCTGAGCGGCAGTCCCTTCGGGACTGGGCGGCACAGAAATAATAATAAAATTTCCCTCTCGGCTTCTGGGCAGGTTTGGAAAACTCTGAGTTGATGATGATTTTTAAGTGAGCGATTGCTCACTGCTCAGCTTAGAGGGAACTATGCTTGGCAGTACATCTAATCCACATTGTCCATAATCGTCAGGTGGGTGCATCTTCACTGGCGTGTCACACTTTTGGATTGTGTTGCCGTTAACCTTGGCTCGCTAATAAGCAGGCCAGCCTCCAATTGTCCCCCTTCTTCACCCTTTCTCATGCAAACTCACAATTCCCCTGGGCTCCTCCAGCAAGCCCCCCCCCCCAAAATACCGAATGCCTCCCCCCACCCCCGTTTCTTATGGCAGCAGAACTGCAGTTGAAGATAGGAAGGAAAACACAGCGAGGCTAACACTTTGTTGTTATGTCTCTTAAGTTCCAATAAAGACTGAGTTCCTTCAACTGGTCATGTCTCCAACTTAATACTTGTGTTTTGGGATTCCAAAGCAACCTTCCCAAAACAGGGCAGTTTTTGTGGAATGTAGATCTTATCAAGTCTTTTATCAGCTGGAAAAAAAAATGGTGAGAAACTAGCAACTCCTAAAATAAGCTTCTGACTTCGAATTGGCCTCACCTCCTCTGGCTTAGGTCCTACAGTCTAAAACTGCCATCCAGAGAAAGGAAAACAAACCCAGACCCAGAAATGAGAGTGGGCCCCATAAATCCAGTAAAACAGAGAAGCAGGGATGTAGTCTTCTAGGCAGATCCTTCATCATTTTTGTGTCCTGGGATAATCAAAATATGTTCTTTGCCCCAGACAGAATGCTTTTCTTTGGGGTCTCAGTTGGGGAGCTACCTGAAACAAGAATAACAGGTTAAGGTTTTGTATGCCTGTCATCACATTCATTCATAAATCCCTTTGATTCTGTTTCTGGATCTGTGGTATGTTGATAATGAAGTTCTGTTGGAACGTTTAATGGCTTATTCTGAATCTGATAAGAGGAAACAATTTGATAAACAGCCAGCTGCAAGTTTGTTTGCTTTTTTTATCACCAGAGCAACAATTTGCTTGTTCACATAAAATGGAGAAATATGATATTTTTGTAACCCTATCCTTTTCTTTTGATCAAATTTTGCTAAGAAAAAAGAGTTTGAGGGTGTTGTATTTGAGGGTGTTGTATTTGCAAAAAGTCATAACTTTCAGTTTTAGAGAGAGCCCAAGAATGAGGTAGAACCTCTGTCAAAGAACATCTTTGTCAACTTCTATATATCCCTCTATATTCCCAATCTATTGGCAGGCTTGTATTTCACATAGTATATCTTGTGCAAGTAGGTGGGGTTGTTTGTTTCCAAAATGTTATAAGAAGAACTCACTTAACTGTGCTTCTGAGTCAGTATCCAGTAGTTTTTCCCCAGTACACAATATATGGTAATTATATAAATGTCTGTACTTGTCGTTTTTCATGGTAGATTTAGTAATAAGGGCTAATTGACATCTTAAATTTGTTTTAAGAATATTGTACATGTGGTTATTATTTATTTATTAAATTTATATGCCACCCACGTCACTGTCAAGCAACTCTGATAACATCCAGTTCATTTGGAATCTGAAGTTGGGCAAATATATTTAGGAATATATACAGTATCCAGGATTCTTGCAATTTTAATACACAATCCTGTCCTAGATATTCATGGAAGTCCTTTGGCAAGTCTGTCTGAAATGGACATCAACCCTACCCTCCATCAAAGATTAATGTCAGGATTTACTGTTTACTATAGCCATTTTCTTAGATGTCAATCTTAAGATTGGAAAGTTGGTTCTGTAGGTTCTAGCTTTGGATGACAATATTTTCTTCTTGTTGGAGCCTTTGCTTTTTGTTTCTTCTGTTGCTCATTCAACCTGAAATAAATCCAGATCCTGAAAACCCACCATTACCGCCTCAAAAGTGGCCATCAAATGATATATGAGTAGCTTTATAATTTTCTGTATCATAGATTGCATCCTTAAGCTTCTGTTTCAAATCTGAAGCATTTTGCATCCAGTTTGATCCCTGATGCTCAGAACCCCCAGCTTTATGTGCAGTAAATTTCATGCGACTCAAATGTGAAATGTTAATTTCACGGACATTTAGCATGTTCGTAAAATGGTTACCCCAGCAAGCACAACGCAATCTTATGATTTGTCTTTATGTTGTGAATAATTGACATTTACAATGCTCTGAATGAGATCCCAACCTTGCTAATAAACAAAGGTGGGAGGAGACAGCAAGGACGAGTCTTCTCATAGGTATGGTGCCTGTCCTGAATCAACTGTGGCATGTGTCAGTGTGTTTACCTGTTAAAACAAGTGCTGGGAATTCTCAGGTTGTGTAAAGTGGGAAAAGGTTGTGAGTGTTTGTAATTCCCCAGCTCTGCCTACTTTTAAGATCCCAGGATTGACAATTTGAGGGGGGCAGTAATCCCTAAAACTTTGTTCAAGTTTTTAAAAGTTTATATGATGACCTGGAGCTGGGCACGGAAGCAACACAGCCAGAATGAAGGCTTAATTCACCTTTATTGCTCCAACTTTTCCCCAAAAATCCCACCCTTCATTGCAAGTCAAGGAATAAAGCTCTACACATGCACCACCAATAGTTCCTGTCTGCTATTAGTCCAGAGGAGCAGGATAGTTCTGAGAGCAGCCACAGTTCAGGGAATTTGGTCCCGAGGAGTCCTCCTCACAGGAAGAGTTCACTGGAACTGCAGCAGAACCCAGAGTAGAACAGTGTTGGTAACAGCACATAAAACTGGAAAAAGGCAACGTTTGTTCCCAACGTGCTCCTCTCAATAGCCTCTCTTTAAATCTCATTCCCCAGGTGAGCCTTGTGAAGAGGGGCAGGATGCCCTCCTCCGCTGCCCTGCATTGAGCCTGCCTTCTTTGTGTGCTCGGGAATGGGGGAGAGGGGGAGATAATTGCTCATCGCTTGAGCTCTGTCACGCATGTGCTCTGGTACCTGCCCTCTACTCCCCATTTGCTTGGCCATCCTGCGCTCTTTCTCCTTCGCTGGCAACCCTTGTCAGGCCAAGGGACCTGGGACTGCTTCGTCCTGCTCCTCCGATCGTTCCTCCCATCAGCCCTAGCTCTGTTTTGTCCTCCTTGGATCCAAGCTCCGATGGGGCCATGACAGTTTATTGCTGTCAGAAATAATATCACAAGGCAAATAAATGGTTTGTAACCGTGGGAGAGGCTGATGTAAGCCATAGTCATCATGTAATCATGGGTTTGCTAATTGTGCTGCAACCTGATTGGCTGTATCCTATATAAGGAGGAACACCCTTGCATGGGTGTCGTTTGTTACAGAGTGGTTTGTTACAGAGTGGTTTGTTATAGAGTGGTTTGTGGTTCAGTGGTTAGTGCTTAGTGGCTGCTGTGGTGGATATTATAAGAGTTATATAAAAGTATAGTATTGTAGTTTATTTAGAGAAGCAGTTTGATAAAAGAGAAGTAAAATACATTTTTACAAGAAAGCCTGCTGCTGTGTTTCATTGAAGGCTTCAATTAGGTATTGTTGTTAACTGTGGCTACTTGGTGGGTCAACCTCCATGTGTGCAAAA